>NC_079190.1:60573727-60813878 GCF_029499605.1 Hyla sarda | reverse complement strand
TTAGGCAGAGGTTCCACCACTTGGAATGCAAACAGATTTTTTGCATTCTAAGGGTCTGTTCACATGGCAGAATTTCCACTTGTGGAATTCCACCTCAAATTAAAGGCCATAGACTTCTATGGGATTCTGCACTCCCATTCATACTTCTGAATTTCCGCTTGGGAGTGCGGAATCCCATGAAAGTCTATGGGCTTTAATTTGAGGTGGAATTCTCCAAGCTGAAATTCTGCCGTGTGAATAGACCCTAAGGCTAGGTTCAGACTACGGAATCTCCAGATGGAGAATTTCTGTCTAGAGATTCTGAGTACTAATTCAGTAGGCACTGGCCGCACTCGGACAGAATCTCTAGACAGAAAGGACCGTGCGGACATTGCAGTCCCCAATAGACTGCAAGTGTTCGCGAGGACATCTGCCTGAAGAATCAGCAATGCCATTCTTCAGGTGGATATTTTAAAGCAGATTTTCCGTTCACAAATTCTGCTTAAAAAATTCTGAAGTGTGAATTGGTTAATGGAAAATCCATTCGCTAGCTTGTACATTTTAGTAAGCAGAATTTCTGCCTACAATTTCAAAGCGGAATTGCAGGCAGAAATTCCGTAGTCTGGACCTAGCCTAAGTCTATAGCCATTATTCCTTTATGTTGACTTCTTCAATTATTCAGCACAATTACCAACTGGGAATTAAAAAATACAGTAACCCCCCGACATGTGATGGCCCCGACATATGATAAAATCGACATACCATGGCCTCTCAGAGCGTAATAACGTCACCAGAAAGCAAGGCCCGGACCCTGCAGAAGATGCGGAAGAAGCCGGAGGATCGCGAAGAAGACACCGGAGCAGCGGGACAGCATCGGGAGCCCCTAGGACAGCATCGGGAGCAGTGAGGACCTGGTCCGGAGCGGCGGGGACAGGTGAGTACAGCTTCCTATACTTTACATTGCGAGGATCCCTCAACATACTATGGATTCGACAAACGATGGGTCGTTTGGAACGAATTACCATCGAATGTTGAGGGACCACTGTAATGATATTTGTAAATGTGGTGTCGGGTGAGGATAATGTGTAGTTAACCTTTTCGTGATGCCTGGGCGTGGTTAACCTATACACCACCCGTGGTTGAGCCAGCTTCTCCTGGGCCAGGCACGGGGCAATAAATACACCGACGCAAGGTTACGGAAACACTGACTTTACTGAGGCAGAATAGATGATAAAATCCGTTACAGCTCAGATTGGTATAAAGAGAGGTGCAAGATGAACCTTGGAAGCTTATCGGCTTGCTGGGACTTATAGTTGATTGCACTGTGTATGACTGACTTGCTGTATGGCAACCCATGCTTGACTTTAGTGACTTGGATGACTGACTTGAATTGAATCCCTGGGACTTTAGTGCTTACCGCTAGGCTTGACATTCACCTGGGTAATGGGGTTATTCTTTAGCAGATGCGTGGTTGCAGGATTAGACTTGAGGCCTCCTCAGAACACCTCACAGGCTCTCTTCAGACTTCTCCAAACTGTACCTCAGCTTAAACTCACTCCTCTCCTGAACTGAACTCTGAACTCCTACCACCTTATATAAGGGGCAGATTTGGAGCATTCCTATTGGGCAGATAAGTCACATGGTTCACCTCTTGCACACTCCCCTAACAACAGGGTTTCTAAGGTTTAACAGGCTTAAAGCAACAGGTACACAGAAAATACCAATACATTAACCATAGCATAACTGTAGTAGATATAGAGTCCTGAGTAATGTGGGCCCAAGACGGACACTGAAGGCAACATCTGCCACACAGGATGGGCAGGATGCTATATTCTGTACTGGGTCACCACATTAATAACATAATGAAATGAAGCTGTTACTATACAGTGTATAGATCTTATTTGCATGCAGTTGCTTGACAACAGAGCAGATCATTACTGCGGCCACATACTAGAGTTGAGCATTTGTTAGGCTAACCTAAAACACCATGCACTCCAATTATATAATGTACATCCATCTGAACACATACTGTATATAATGGTCCAGGATATACAGCAGGTATGTTATTGATCATTCAGTTGAAGAGACATCTTTAAGGCTTGGTTTATACTTGTTTTTTTTTTTTTTTTTTTTTACACCTGAAAAAATGCCAGAAAAACTGCCACTGATTTTCCCTGGTTTTTAGAACAAAATTGTTATTAATTTTCACTCAGGGACCAATTTATGTGAGCGGGCAGGGACATAATAATGTAGCCACAATATTAAAAGGGTCCATGTAATTGTCAAACTAATATATATATATATATATATATATATATATATATATATATATTCATTGTGTACCTTAACTGTTAGTTTTGGTTACAACCTTGAGGTCTGGATTTATTCTATTCACTATTTTTGCCTTTTTTTTGCACCACCGGGTATTGATGAACATCCGAAGAGACCTTGATTGATATAGTTTCAAGTTTCATTTCAAGTTACAATGGTCCAGTGGCATGTGTATATACCCATGGGGATACAGTTGTAGATTTTCACAACAATATAAAGTGAGCACCCTCTTTAAATTCTAGCCTTTGCTAAATCGGTGTACGCTAACTACAGTACATGGTACGCTGCTCTTTTTCTTTGTTTTAGAAAGAAGCAAAAAGACCTATGGATTCCAGGCGCTGTCAACTTGGTTCTCAGTGAAAATAAAGGCCAATATACTACAGGTTTCAATAAACACAGTAGTTTTATTGGTATAAACATAAAAAACAGCGATGACGCGTTTCGAGGGGAGACCCCTCTTCCTCAGATCGGGTGTCACCGGGTGTCATCGGGTATTAAATCCTGTAGTATATTGGTCTTTATTTTCACTGAGAACCAAGTTGACAGCGCCTGGAATCCATAGGTCTTTTTGCTTCTTTCTAAGAAGTCTCCTTCAGGACAAGTGCCGTCTTGCTTCCTGCGACCTCCGGCATAGCAGTCATCTGGACATCAGTGAGTACCTCGTATGGGGTGATATGCGCTACATTTATTTCTCTCTGGTGAGCATCCATCCATAAGAGCGGTGGACTCTCCACCTTAGCCTATTCCTCACATTACCAAGGGTAATGCGCCATTTTCGGTCTTTTTTCTTTTTGTCTTGTTCACTTTTTCTTTGTTAGGACTTTTCAGTAGACCAGTGTTTCCCAACCAGGGTGCCTCCAGCTGTTGCAAAACTACAACTCCCAGCATGCCCGGACAGCCAACGGCTGTCCGGGCATGCTGGGAGTTGAGTTTTGCAACAGCTGGAGGCACCCTGGTTAAGAAACACTGCAGTAGACAGTGGCAATCATAAAAATTCTATGTAAATATATCAAAATAGCCCAAATGACACTGTTTACAGGTCAAATATATTTAAATTACTTTTGACTGAACTCTGCTTTGATGTTCTAGTCCTCCGACATTATCTCCAGGAGAAGCTTTGTATAAAGGCAATAAGGCGGATTATTTTATTACATCAGTTTTGCTGCAAGATGAGATTTTTCTTCATTTCAGGCAGAGATAACCCTTAATCCATGTTTTCTGTTCTAGCCGCAGTAGTTCTTTAAGTTGCAGCAATATGTATGATTTAGCAATCGCCTTCATCATTTGGATCCTCGCTGCTTTAATGTGATTCACACACTGGAAATGGCGTAAAGGCTCTCACAATACACGGCTCGCTGATTTAATGTTACTGCAATTCCAATGTATAATGCCTGGCTGACAGCGTGCTCACCAGACTAAACAAATGTCAGGCATTATTCCGGTGTGCATTTTTCATCCCTGCAAGATTTTATTTTTCCAGTCTGTTTTTTATATAGCTGCAGTACTCCAGTGTAATATACCGTACTGAAAAGTTTGGTAAAGCTCAACCCCCCAAAAAAAGCATTTAAAAAGTACATGTCATATCCCCCCAAAAAATAAAAAAATTTATATGTTACTCACTACCTAATCCTGATGATGTAGATATATTTTTTTTATGTATCCAGCACCTGTATTTCTCTCAAAAATACCTTCTATCTGTTGCTCACTTGGTTAATCATCCTGTGCTTTGGAGGTGGCATATTATCACTCTGCATGATGTATCTTCCTCCCTTAATCTGCTGTGTTGGGTCTCTTCATCCAATCTCTGCAGGCTGCTTTGTAACCCCTCCTCTCTGTTTTCATGCTGCAGTCTGATAGGACAAGAGTGAGCACAGTGTGCTAGTCCCACACTCACTAACTGGACTTTGTCTATGTCTTTGCTTCAGCTGAGACACAGATGATGCAGCAGTCGGATAGGATTATGTTCTGGATGGTATTGAGACCCCTAGTGGTGTTTTTATAAGCCATGATTTCTATAAAAAAGGAAAGGTTAATGTTGTATATTAGAAAGGTTAATGTTTTGCCAAGATGTATAGCATATAAAAAAATTAAACCTGACAGTGCCCATTTAAGAGTTTTTTTTTGTGTGTAATTTATAAATAAATAAAAGTTATTTAGTATAAGAACAAAGCATCCTGCTAATCCATCATTCAACAATAGCATTTCATGCCATCCATGCCAATTCTGCAGTCTGTAGCCAGTCCACAACACTGGCCCATGACTTCCATGGGCCAGGCCCGCCCCTGTGCTTAATATTGCATCGGAATCAACTTATTAGCCCCAAGCAAGTTCAGAACTGTGCTAAGGAGTTGTGGACCTATGGCCTGGTCAATGGCCATAGCAAGACTCAGATTGATAAAGTAGGCTGAGGTTGAAGAGAGTAAAGGAAGCATGTACAGATGGTAATTCCAGTAGGACACTGCAATGCAAGCCAGAGTGTATACTAACCTGTCTTGTAAGTGCGGGTGGTACTGAGTGGCAGTCTTTTGATTCCCATTGAAGCACTGGTAAAAGTTCTGCAACTATTATATGGTTCAAGTGCAGTTTCCATGTAAGTTTCCACTATAAATTACATTAAATGGGTACTCCGGTGGATTTTTTTTTTTTCCAAATCAGATGCTGCTAGAAAGTTTAAAAGATTTGTAAATTAAAATAATAATAAGGCAAGAAAAGGGAGAGCACACTAAAGGCAGACTTCACCTGGACTGGAATGCAGCTTGATCACAGTACCTAACTGCGTATCTCCTGCGGGGTGCACACACACAAGCATGAAGTATCAACAAGAATAAATGAAGAAACACGTGGGTGCACTCACCGCTCGGCAGAGATAGCTGCATGGCGGGGTCCGGTACACTGGGAGCTGGTTCTCAGCATCGACGCAAGAAGTGTGGCACTCGGAGGCGCCACACTTCCTACGCCGATGCTGAGACCCAGCTCCCTGTGAACCGGACCTCGCCACGCAGCTATCTCTGCCGAGCGGTGAGTGCACCCACGTGTTTCTTCATGTATTCCAGATTTGTAAATTACTTCTATTGAAAATCTTATCAGCTGCTCTATGCTCCAGAGAAAGTTGTGAAGTTCTTTTCTGTCTGACCAGAGTGCTCTCTGCTGACACCTCTGTTCATGTCAGGAACAGTCCAGAGTAGGAGCAAATCCCCATAGGAAACCTATCCTGCTCGGGACAGTTCCTGACATGGACAGAGGTATCAGCAGAGAGCACTGTGGTCAGACTTTAAAAAAAAACTTCACAACTTCCTCTGTAGTATACAGTAGCTGATAAGTACTGGAAGGATTAAGATTTTTACATAGAAGTAAATTACAAATCTGTATAACTTTCTGGCACAAGTTGATCTTTGAGAATTTTTTTTCCATCGGAGTACTCCTTTTAACTGCTAAGCTTTACATACTACTCTGAGAAAAAAATGAATCCGGTTGTTTCTGCAGCAATTTTCTGCTACATATCAGCCAGTCGGAGTCCCTCCAGTAGGTAGCATTGTAGAGTGCTTTAGTCAGTATATCTGCTGTTAAAGCTTTATTAAATGGAACAATGACCAACTTTCCACCCATCTGTTCAAAAGCTGTCATTTTGAAGGCCTTTGCTAAAGAGACTTTTTAATCAGGAATTTGCGCCATAACTTTAGATTCTACATTGTTTGCAAGTTACTCCATTGTCCGGAACTCTCCTCAATGCACTTAAAACCACAGGAACTCCAGACACTACACATGTGTGTTTCGGGGTTCAAGACTTTATATCCTACCCAAGACCACCTTTGACAAAGTGTTGTTTTGGATCACAGAGGATTCATCAGGTTAGCGAAAGTTCACACTGCTGTTATGCTCCGACACGTTCTGGGTCTGTTTGGATCTTTTTATTTTTTTGGACCGAAGGAACCCTGGAGGGCTGAGGGCACAAATGATCACATTGACTTGAATGAGGTATTTCAGGGATCTGGTATTTTATTGGAGTTGCGTGGAGAAAAAGGTAGGACCTACACTATTCTTTTCTCCACTAAACTCCTGTTGTTCCAAAGATGGAGCTTCATTTCCCTGAGCACAATGGCAGTGTGAACAAACCCTAAGCCAGACCACCCTACTACATGACTTCACCATCTATTGCCTGTTTGGGACTACTACTACCAGCTGACTACCACTGCCATTCTCCTTGCACAATACTTTATAAGTATATAAAGTACAAGCACTAAAATTCTCTATACAATGTAGACATATCTGAATGCTCTCTATAGAGGCCTTTTGAAAAAGTGACAACGCCAATGAATCCAGCAGGTCCGCTAGTCATGATGTAGTAGGGACTTGTAGTTTATGATCATAATTTGTCGCATGTGGGAGAAGTCATAAATTTAACATCTGCCATCGGTGTGTGCTTTACAAGCTGTCATAAAGTCCTGCATTACCTAGAAAACCTGTGTCTATAAAGAGAGGGATGATGCCTATAGCTTGTGCGCACTCCTGGCTTTTGTTCCTTTAACAACCTGCCGGCTGCAGATTTTAGGTGATTAACCCACAAAACAATTCAGCCTCCTCTCATATAATCTACAACAAAGAGAGAGCCTGACCTCAGCTACTGATATCTTCTATAAAAGGGAACCTGTCAGCAGCTTCATACTGCACTACCCATGAGCAGGCTGAAATTCCCCAGTATACTGAATTATATTTTATTCTACAATGTTGTGATGTTTAAGAGGAAACATGGCTTTACAAAAAGCCAATGAATTGGTAATACTATCCTATAATAGAACCATGGCTTTACAAAGATCCAGCAACAGGGAGAAGTGTCCACTTGGCAGCGATCCTCCAGCTTTTCTCACTCCGGCTTGGCTTCAATGACCGGTCTTTCCGTATTAGCTTGAATTGGTGACACTGTCCTGTAATAGGAACACGATATATCAAGTATATATAAGCTTGCACACATTAAAGGGGTACTCCAGTGCTAAGACCTCTTATCCCCTATCCAAAGGATAGGGCATAAGATGCCTGATCGCGGGGGTCCCGCCGCTGGGGACCCCTTGATCTTCCACGCCGCACCCCATTAGAATCAGCCCGCGGAGAGTGCTCGCTCCGGGTCGGATTACTAGCGATCACGGGGATGGATGGAGCTGTCACGCCCCCTCCCATAGGCTTGCATTGAGGGGGCGGAGCGTGATGTCACACGGGGGCTGAGCCCTGATATCACTATGCTCCGTTCCCGTGATCGCTAGTAATCAGACATGCTCCGGGGGCTGATTCTAAAGGGGTGCAGCGTAGAAGATCATGGGGGTCCCCAGCTGAAGGCACCCTGGTTGGGAAACACTGTTCTAGATGTTTTGAAAAGGTTAGTGACATTATTCTTGATTTAAAGGGTTTTTTTTATATATCAACTGGATCCAGAAAGTTAAACAGATTTGTAAATTACTTACTATTAAAAAATCTTAATCCTTTCAGTACTTATGAGTTTCTGAAGTTAAGGTTGTTCTTTTCTGTCTAAGTGCTCTCTGATGACACCTGTCTCGGGAAACGCCCAGTTTAGAAGCAAATCCCCATAGCAAACCTCTTCTAAACTGGGCGTTTCCCGAGACAGATGTCATCAGAGACAACCTTAACTTCAGAAGCTCATAAGTACTGATAGGATTAAGATTTTTTAATAGAAAACAGAATTCTCTATTAAAGCGTTATTTTAATTTCTAAAAACTTGTGAAATGTCATGGATTATAGTCTAAGGGTCAATTCACACTGAAGATTTCCACTTGGAAATTCCAGGGCGTAATCCGCTTTGCAGGAGCCCCCCATTTTTGTCAAGAGGATTCTGCAACAAAATTTCTGCTGATAAATTTTCGCCAAAAGAATGAACATGTTCATTCTTTTGGCGGAATTTCATGGGGCTGCATTGCTGTCAATAATAAGGGTGCAGGTCCATGCAGGCTTAGCGACCTCTGCTGCACTGAGAATCTCAGAATTTGTCAGAGCGGAAATTCTCAGTGTGAATGTACCCCAAGGACTCTCTTGCAGTGATTCGGGGGGTGAAGTGCGCTGCCATGCGCTTCACCTGGCTGTAAGTCAGTAAATCAGTATCGGTGTTTCCTTTTGAGGATTATATAAAAAGAGTGGAAGAAAGCAATGGTTAATCTATATGTATCAAGGTGTTTTTTTATTGATCTTGAAAAGGCTAGTGCCAGCAGTAATGCCAACTTTATCCATTTATACTGACAACATAAAAAAAATGTTCTAGGCTTACTTTATAGCTGGTACTGATCCTGTCTGTGCACTTAAACCTTGGTTTTTATTCTTTTATGGCTCCTAATCCCCCCTGTTGCTTACACTGCATACATAGGGGGTGTTCCCTTGCTTGCCCTCACATCTCATGTGGGTACTTCCTTCCTCACTCGTCAGAGCTGACAACTGGCTGCTCTCTGCCCTGAGGCTCTGGGACAGGCTTCCGACTCACACAGCAGGATGATTGACAAGACAGGAGCCTGCATAGAGCCCTCATGTCCCGCCCACACTTCCTGTAATAAATCTTAGCCCAGCTGCCAGCCAAGACACATATAGCTTCAGTGACTAGATAGTGGAGGGGCCTCTAGAGGGGAAAAGTATTTAGCACATTTTAATTTCAATTTATACACATTTTAAATCATTTTATATAACAAATATATATAAAATGTTAAATTTTATATTAAGTTTCTGCAAAATACAATGCCATATAAACCTTTGAGGACACAGCCAATTTTCATTTTTGCGACTTTATTTTTTTCCTCCTTGCCTCTTTTTTAAAATGACATAACTCTTCAAATTCTACACATACAGAACCATAGAAGGGCTTGTTTTATCCAGGACCAACTGCACTTCTTTTATTTACCATAAAATGTACAGCAAAAACTCCCAAAACATTATTTGGGATAAAACCTCTGTCAGGATCCGGGTTGGCGGAGGGTGAGGACACTGGAAGTGGATCCTCTGTAGCAGAGAGGTGATGGCGTGGGCCGTACCAGGGGAACGGAGTCTAAGGGGTTACTGGTATTCACTAGAGCCCGCCGCAAAGCGGGATGGACTTGCTGCGGCAGGTAACCCCCAGGTCGTTCCTCCCAGTAGCGACTCAACCTCTCGTCACCAAGTATCTGATTGACTCTTTCCACTTGACCGTTGGATTGAGGGTGGTAAGCAGAAGAAAAATTGAGTTTGATTTTTAATTGACTGCAGAGTGCCCTCCAAAATTTAGAGACGATGTGCGTGGGAAGCCAGTGGAATCGAAAAATATGAAGAAAAAATTGTTTCGCCAATTGAGGCGCAGAAGGAAGACCCGGCAGAGGAACAAAATGAGCCATTTTAGAAAAACGATCAACGACCACCCAGATGACTGTATTATTGCGAGAAGGTGGCAGATCGGTGATGAAGTCCATACCAATATGGGACCATGGCTGTTCAGGTACAGGTAAAGGAAGGAGGAGACCTGCCGGCTTCTGGCGTGGAGTCTTGTCACGGGCACAGGTTGTACAAGCCCGAACAAAATCAGTCACATCCTTCTGCAAGGTGGGCCACCAATAGTGTCTGGAAATCAACTGCTCCGACTTCTTGACACCAGCATGTCCGGCCAAAAGAGAAGAATTACCCCATTTAAGAATTTTGTGGCGAAGGCGTGGAGGTACAAAGGTCTTCCCTGGAGGAACTTGCGCAAGAGTGGTAGGAGCGGAGGAGATGAGACACTCAGGAGGTATGATGTGCTGTGGAGGGGCTTCAGATTCGGAAACATCGGTGGAACGTGATAGTGCGTCAGCTCTAACGTTCTTGTCAGCTGGACGAAAATGAATTTCAAAATTGAAGCGGGCAAAAAACAATGTCCATCTAGCTTGGCGAGGATTTAATCGCTGGGCAGTCTGGAGATACAATAAATTTTTATGGTCCGTGTAAATGATGATGGGATGCAGGGACCCTTCTAAAAGATGTCTCCACTCCTCGAGTGCCAATTTAATAGCTAAAAGCTCACGATCTCCAATCGAATAATTTTTTTCTGCAGGAGAGAAGGTCTTGGAGAAAAAGCCACACGTGCGATTTTTCCCAGTAGTGGTCTTTTTAGTTAAAACGGCATCGGCACCAACAGAAGAAGCATCTACTTCAAGGATAAAAGGCTTTGATGGGTCAGGCCTGGACAGGACAGGTGCAGAAGCGAAGGCAGCCTTGAGCAGATTAAAGGACTCCTCCACCCTAGATGGCCAGGACCTCGGGTTCGCGTCTTTTTTGGTCAATGCTACAATAGGTGCAACGATGGTGGAGAAGTGGGGAATAAATTGACGATAGTAATTAGCGAACCCAAGGAAGCGTTGGATAGCTCACAATTCAGAGGGGCGTGGCCAATCCAGAACCGCAGAGAGTTTGACAGGATCCATTTGAAGGCCTTGGCTGGACACAATGTAACCCAAGAAAGGTAGACTACTGCGTTCAAAGAGACACTTTTCTATCTTAGCGTAAAGGTGATTTTTGCGTAGGTGCTGTAACGCCTGACGGACATGGAGGCGATGTTCCTCAGGGTTAGAAGAAAAAATAAGAATGTCATCCAGGTAGATCACTACACAAGTATATAGCAAGTCACGAAAAATCTCATTGACAAAGTCCTGAAAAACTGCTGGGCCGAAGGCCGAAAGGCATGACAAGATACTCAAAATGTCCGTCACGGGTGTTGAATGCAGTTTTCCACTCGTCTCCTTCACGTATACGGATCAGATTATAAGCCCCTCTTAGATCGAGTTTGGTAAAAATTTTCGCTCCCCGCAGACGGTCAAACAATTCAGAGATAAGGGGGAGTGGGTAACGGTTCTTAACGGTAATTTTATTTAAACCACGGTAATCGATGCATGGGCGTAGGGTTCCATCTTTCTTAGCAACAAAGAAGAATCCCGCTCCGGTAGGAGACGAAGATTTTCTGATAAATCCTTTTTTTAGATTTTCTTGAATATACTCGGACATGGCTTGGGTCTCTGGGGCAGAGAACGGATAAATCCTGCCACGTGGTGGAGAAGTACCAGGAAGCAAGTCAATAGGGCAGTCAAAGGGTCTGTGTGGAGGTAAGACCTCTGCTTGCTTTTTACAAAAAACATCAAGCAGGCCTGGCAGAGAAGAAGCGATGGTTACCGTATATACTCGAGTATAAGCCGAGTTTTTCAGCACGATAAATCACCCCCCTCGGCTTATACTCGAGTGAACTCTCCACCCGCAGTGGTCTTCAACCTGCGGACCTCCAGAGGTTTCAAAACTACAACTCCCAGCAAGCCCGGGCAGCCATCGGCTGTCCGGGCTTGCTGGGAGTTGTAGTTTTGAAACCTCCGGAGGTCCGCAGGTTGAAGACCACTGCGGCCTTCGACATCATCCAGCCCCCTCTCACCCCCCTTTAGTTCTGTACAGTTCTCACCTCCGCTCGGCGCTGGTCCGGTGCTGCAGGACTGTCCGGAGAGGAGGTGGTCCGGTGGGATAGTGGTTCCGGGCTGCTATCTTCACCGGGGAGGCCTCTTCTAAGCGCTTCGGGCCCGGCCCCAGAATAGTCACGTTGCCTTGACAACGACGCAGAGGTACGTTCATTGCCAACGTACTTCTGCGTCATTGTCAAGGCAACGCCTCTATTCCGGGCCGGAAGCGCGGAGAAGAGGCGCCCCCGGTGAAGATAGCAGCCCGGAACCACTATCCCACCGGACCACCTCCTCTCCGGACAGCCCTGCAGCACCGGACCAGCGCCGAGCGGAGGTGAGTACTGTACAGAACTAAAGGGGGTGAGAGGGGGCTGGATGATGTCGAAGGCCGCAGTGGTCTTCAACCTGCGGACCTCCGGAGGTTTCAAAACTACAACTCCCAGCAAGCCCGGACAGCCGATGGCTGCCCGGGCTTGCTTGGAGTTGTAGTTTTGAAACCTCTGGAGGTCCGCAGGTTGAAGACCACTGAGGGCGGATGATGAGAAGAGGATGATGAAGGGGGGGTGTGGGATGATGACAAGAGGAGGATGAAGGGGGGGGGTGGCATGATGAAGGGGGGTGGGGATGATGACAAGGGGATGATGAAGGGGGGTGTGTGGGATGATTACAAGGGGATGATGAAGGGGGGTGGGGATGATGACAAGGGGATGATGAAGGGGGGTGGGGATGATGACAAGGGGATGATGAAGGGGGGATGTGTGGGATGATGACAAGGGGATGATGACAGGTGATGATGATGAGGGTCTGGATGATGACAGGCGGTGATGATGATGAGGATGTTAATGACGGGTCTGGATGATGACAGGGGGGGATGATGTATTTCCCACCCTAGGCTTATACTCGAGTCAATAACTTTTCCTGGGATTTTGGGTTGAAATTAGGGGTCTCGGCTTATACTCGGGTCGGCTTATACTCGAGTATATTGGGGTAGGACCCCAACTTCTAATGTCCCCAGAAGACCAGTCGAGAGTAGGAGAGTGGAGCTGGAGCCAAGGCAAGCCTAGTAAAACTTGAGAAGTACAGTTGGGAAGCACAAAAAATTCAATCTCCTCATGATGGAGGACACCTACGTTCATGCGCAAGGGCACTGTGCGATAGCACACAGTACAGTTTAGATTCTGTCCGCTGACAGAAGAAATGAAGAGAGGCTTGTCGAGACGGGTCACAGGGATGTTGAATCTGTTGACTAATGAGGCCTCAATGAAGTTACCTGTTGAACCTGAGTCCAGAAAGGCCACGGCAGAAAAGGCAGATTTAGCAGGCAAAGAAATCCGTACAGGTATAGTTAAGCGTGGAGAGGTAGAATCCACACCCAGTAACGCCTCTCCCACGTTTACTAGGTGTGTGCGTCTTCCCAGACGTGGAGGACGAATAGGAAAGTCCTTCAGGAAATGCTCGGAGCTCGCTCAGTAAAGGCAAAGGTTCTCATTCCTCAGTCCTCTCAAATTGGGCCAGGCGAGACCGATCCACTTGCATAGCCTCCTCGGCGGAAGGCACAATCACAGGTTGCAGCGGATGGTGGAAGAGAGGTGTTGGGCGGGGAAACCGCCTGGTGTGAACGAGATCCTTTTCTTGGCGTCAAAAAAGAGGAGAGAGACCGGTATATGGAGGGTCAAAATATCCAATAGATTCTTATAGATCATCCAAAGATGAGCCAAATTTTTGGCTCATCTTTGGATGACCTTTTCTTGGCGTAACTCCTGTCGCCTTTCTGAAAAACGCATATCAATGCGGGTGGCCAAATGGATTAGTTCAGACAGGGTTGAGGGTATCTCTCGTGCGGCCAGAACATCTTTGATGTGGCTGGATAAACCCTTCTTGAAGGTCGCGCAGAGAGCCTCATTATTCCAGGCTAATTCTGAGGCAAGAGTCCGGAACTGAATGGCGTAATCGCCCACTGTAGAGTTTCCTTGAACAAGATTCAACAAGGCCGTCTCGGCAGAAGAAACCTGGGCTGGTTCCTCAAAAACAGAGCGTATTTCTGAGAAGAAGGTTTGGACTGAAGCGGTGGCAGGATCGTTGCGGTCCCAAAGCGGAGTGGCCCAAGACAACGCCTTTCCAGAGAATAAGCTGACCACGAATGCCACCTTAGACCGTTCCGTGGGAAACTGGTCAGCCAATAGCTCCAAGTGCAGAGAACATTGGGTCAGGAAGCCACGGCACAACTTAGAGTCCCCTTCAAACTTATCCGAAAGAGAAAGATGGACTCTGGTGCTGGAAGTGGCAGCTTGCAGTTGAGGAACTGGCGGAGAAGATGGCTGTAGAGGCAGAAGTTGCTGAACCATTGCAGTCAGTTGTGACAACTGATGTCCTTGTTGGACTACTTGTTGAGACTGTTGGGCCACAACGGAGGAAAGGTCTCCAAGGCTAGGTAGCGGCACCTCAGCGAAATCCATGGCCGGATCTACTGTCAGGATCCGGGTTGGCGGAGGGTGAGGACACTGGAAGTGGATCCTCTGTACCAGAGAGGTGATGGCGTGGGCCGTACCAGGGGTTACTGGTATTCACCAGAGCCCGCCGCAAAGCGGGATGGACTTTCTGCGGCAGGTAACCCCCAGGTCGTTACTCCCAGTAGCGACTCAACCTCTCTGGTGGCTGAGATGGCGCGGTACAAAAGGACAAGGCAAGGCAAGGTCAGACATAGCAGAAAGGTCAGGGCAGGCGGCAAGGTTCGTAGTCAGGGGCAACAGCAGAGATTCTGGAAACACAGGCAAGGACACACTGGAACGCTTTCACTAGGCACTAGGCAACAAGATCCGGCAGGGACAGGAAGGGGAAGTGATGTTTTATAGGGGAAACAGTGATTGGACTAGATTGGGCCAGGCACCAATTAGTGGTGCAATGGCCCTAGAGAGCGGGGCCACGCGCGCCGGGCAGGGACAGAGGAAGGACAGAGCGGGTTAGAAGGGACATGGGATGCGATCCGTGAACGGGCACGTCCCGTCCCACGGATCGCATCCCCTCCGGTGACAGGGTAGCAGCGCTCTCGGTCAGCAGCGCTGACCGGAGCGCTGCAAGCAGAGTAACGCCGCGAGCGCTCCGGGGAAGCAGCGGGACCCGGAGCGCTCGGCGTTACAACCTCACTATTTTTTAACTTTTGTGTAGTTTTTGCAATGATGGTATAACTGACATTGGCCCTGATTTATTAAAACATGTGGAAGAAAAACTGGAGTGATTTTGCCCACAGTAACACAGCTCAGCTTTCACTTTACCAGAGCTTGTTATGATAGGAGGAAAGCTGAGCTGTGATTGGTTGTTGTGGAAAAATCTCTCTGGTTTTTCTCTCACACATTTTGATAAATCAGGGCCATTATCTTTACTCATTCAGTATAATTACAATAATACCCAATTTATGTAGCATTTCTATTTGAATACTTTTAACTTTTTCATCACGTTGGACTGTTTTGGCATTAACCCCTTAATGACCAAGCCCATTTTCACCTCAAGGACCAGGCCAATTTTATGTTTGCGTTTTCGTTTTTTCCTCCTTGCCTTCTAAAATCCATAACTCCTTTATATTTCCATCTACAGACCCATATAAGGGCTTGTTTTTTGCGTGACCACCAATTGTACTTTGTAATCAAACCTCTCATTTTACCATAAAATGTACGGCGAACCCAAAAAAAAACTTTTTGGGGAGGAAATTTAAATGAAAACCAAAATTTTGCACATTTTGGAGGGTTTTGTTTTCACACTGTACACTTTACGGTAAAAATGATAGGTGTTCTTTATCCTGTGGGTCAATACGATTAAAATGATACCCATGGCTAGATACTTTTATATTTTTGTACCGCTTAAAAAAAAATCTAAAACTTTTTGTACAAAATCAGTAATCTAAAATCGCCCTATTTTGACCACCTATAACTTTTTCATTTTTCCGTATATAGGCCGGTATGAGGGCTCATTTTTTGCGCCATTATCTGTACTTTTTTTAGATACCACATTTGCATATATAAAACTTTTAGATCATTTTTTATTAATTTTTTTTGAATAAAATGTGACAAAAAAGCAGGATTTGTGGACTTTTTTTTAATTTTTTACGTTTACGCCATTCACCGTACGGGATCATTAACATTATATTTTGATAGTTTGGACATTTACGCATGTGGCGATACCAAATATGTTTATTAAAAAAAATGTACGCTTTTTGGGGGTAAAATGGGAAAAATGGACAATTTTCATTTTTATTGGGGATGGGGATTTTTTTTTTTTTACTTTTTATTTTTACATTTTTCAACTTTTTTTTTACACTTTTTATGTCCCCATAGGGGACTATCTATAGTAATCGTTTGATTGTTAATACTGTGCAGTTTTATGCATAGGACACAGCACTGCTCAGTATTATCGGTGATCTTCTGCTCTGGTCTGCTCGATCGCAGACCAGAGCAGAATACCCCGGGAGACAGCCAGAGCTAGGTAATGGGACCTCCGGCTGTCATGCTGGATGATCGGATCCCCTCGGCAGCGCTGTGGGCGATCCGATCATCCAATCAAAGTGCCGCAATGCCGTGATCTGTATTGATCACGGCATCGGAGGGGTTAATGGCGGACATCCGCGCAATTGCAGATGTCGGCCATTACCGGCGGGTCCCCGGCTGCTGCTAGCAGCCATAACCTGCCGTGTATGACGCGAGCCCCCTTCCGATGCTCGCGGTCATACACAGGACGTAAATGTACGTCCTGGTGCGGGCAGTCCCGCCAAACCAGGACGTACATTTACGTCTGTGGGCGTTTTCGGTTTTTTCGTTTTTTTCAGGCCAATTTTCGTTTTTTTCCTCCCCACCTTTAAATGGTCACTGTTAGATCGAAGACTGCTGATATCTATCCCCATTTGGATTTTGGAGAGAGAATTTTGTTGGAATGGAAGTCAGGGGCCATGTGCATTTACAAAGCCCCCATGGTGCCAGAACAGTGGACCCACATGTGACCCCATTTTGGAAACTACACCCCTCATGTAATGCAATAAGGGGTGCAGTGAGCATTTACACCCCACAGGTGTCTGACAGATTTTTGGAACAGTGGTACGTAAAAAATGAAAAATTAAATATTTCATTTTCACAGCCCACTGTTCCAAAGATCTGTCAAACGCCAGTGGGATGTACATGCTCACTGCACCCCTTATAACATTCAGTGAGGGGTGTAGTTTCCAAAATGGGGGTTACATGTGGGGGGGGGGGGTCCACTGTTTTTTGTAAACGCACATGGCCCCCGACTTCCATTCCAACCAAATTCTCTCTCCAAAAGCCCAATGGCGCTCCCTCTCTTCTGAGCATTGAAGTACGCCTGCAGAGCACTTAATATCCACATATGAGGTATTTCCATACTCAGAAGAAATGGGGTTACAAATTATTGGGGGCTTTTTCTTCTATTACCCCTTGTGAAAATGAAATATTTGGGGTAACACCAGCATTTTATTGAAAAGTTTTTATTTATTTATTTTTATGTCCCATTTTAACGAAAGTCCGTCAATCACCTATGGGGGTGTTAAGGCTCACTTTACCTCTTGCTACGTTCCTTGAGGGTGTAGTTTCCAAAATAGTATGCCATGTGTTTTTTTTTTTACTGTTCTGACATCATGGAGGCTTCCTAAATGCAGCATGCCCCCCCCCAAAAAAAAACAATTTCAGCAAAATTCGCTCTCCAAAATCCCATTGTCGCTCCTTCCCTTCTGAGCCCTCTAGTGCACCCACAGAGCACTTTACATCCACATATGAGGTATTTCCTTACTCGAGAGAAAATGAATTACTAGCTTTTTACCTTTTACCCCTTGCAAAAATGAAAATAATGGGGCTACAATAACATGTTAGTGTAAAAAGTGGAGATTTTGATATTTCTCCTCCATTTTGCTGCTATTCCTGTGAAACACCTAAAGGGTTAACAAACATTTTGAATACTTTGAGGGGTGCAGTTTTCATAATGGGGTCCATCATAGTGGATTTTCAACATAACGACCCTCAAATTCACTTCTAAACTTAACTTAATTCAGATTTTTGCTGCTATATTGCTGCTATACTTTGAAGCCCTCTGATGTCTTCAAAAAGTAAAAACATGTCAACTTTATGATGCCAACATAAAGTTAACATATTGTATATGTGAATCAATATGTAATTTATTTCACATGTCCCTTTTCCTTAAAAGAAGAGAGCTTCAAAGTTAGAAAAATGCTAAACTTTCAAATTTTTCCTGACATTTTGGAATTTTTCACCAAGAAATAATGCAAGTATCGACGAAAATTTACCGCTAACATAAAGTAGAATATGTCACGAAAAAACAATCTCGGAATCAAATTTATATGTAAAAAAATCCCAGAGTGATTAATGCATAAAGTGATAGAGGTCAGATTTGAAAAAAATGCTCCCGTCCTTAGGGTCATAATGGGCTCTGTCCCCAAGGGGTTAAAGGAGTACTCCGGCACGCACTTTTTTCCTTTTATCCCGTCCGGGCAGCAAAATAAAAGAAAACACACTTTCTCTTACCTGCATACGCTCCCCCGGTGCTCCGGTACAGGTGTTCGGTCCCCGGGCTGTATTCTTCTTACTTCCGGCCGGTGATAGGCTGAAGCTCCGTGTGACGTGCCGGGCTAACAGGAAGTAAGAAGAATACAGCCCGGGGACCGAACACCTGTACCGGAGTGTACCGGAGCTCCGGGGGCTCGTTGGCAGGTAAGAGAAAGTGTGTTTTCTTTTATTTTGCAGCCCAGACGGGATAAAAGGAAAAAGGTGCGCGCCGGAGTACTCCTTTAAAGACCTTTTGTCATATGGTTGTTTAATTTTTTTTTAGTATTTATTAAAGAAAACGGCTCCTGAAAATCCCTAGGAGTCCACAAACCTACTGGGACACTAACCAGTCCTGCATCAGACAAGAGATGACTCAGGGACAAGGCTGAATGAGCAGACACACCAATCACCTCACACCACCACAAGGAGGGACACACCCCCTTCCACCACACACCAATCACCCCCCACCATAGGTATGCCTCAACTATGAGAGACATAATAAGAAAAAAATCCATAAAATCACTTTTTTTTTTTTTTTTTTTATTATATTTGCAAATTATGGTGGAAAATAAGTATTTGGTCACCAACAAACAAGCAAGATTTCTGGCTCTCACAGACCTGTAACTTCTTCTTTAAGAGTCTCCTCTGTCCTCCACTCGTAATCTGTATTAATGGCACCCATTTGAACTTATCAGTATAAAAGACACCTGTCCACAACCTCGAACAGTCACACTCCAAACTCCACTATGGCCAAGACCAAAGAGCTGTCGAAGGACACCAGAAACAAAATATTAGACCTGCACCAGGCTGCAAAGACTCAATCTGCAACAGGCAAGCAGCTTGGTGTGAAGAAATCGACTGTAGGAGCAATTATTAGAAAATCGAAGACATACAAGACCACTGATAATCTCCCTCGATCTGGGGCAAAAATCCCAGAACCACACGGGGGGACCTAGTGAATGACCTGCAGAGAGCTGGGACCAAAGTAACAAAGGCTACAATCAGTTACACACTACAATGCCAGGGGCACAAATGATGCAGTGCCGAACATGTCCCCCTGCTTAATCTGTTAAGGACCAAGGGCATACCTGTACGCCCTGAGTCCGCTCCCTTTCTATAACACGGGCCACGTCAATGCCTCTAACAATGGCCGGGACCTACGGCTAATAGCGCGCAGCACTGATCGTGGTGCCGTGCGCTATTAACCCTTTAGACGCAGCGTTGAAACTAAACTACCCCCGGTTAGCTCAGTGGGCTGTTTGGGACCGCCACGGCTTCCCGAACAGCTGTAGGACACGAGGAGGGTCCCCCTACCTGCCTCCTGGTGTCCGATCGCCGAATGACTTCTCAGTGCCTGAGATCCAGACATGAGCAGTCAAGCGGCAGAATCATTGATCTATGTTATCCTATGGGATAACAAAGATCAATGTACAGTGGGGATAAAAAGTTTGGGCACCCCAGGTAAATATTTGTATTAATGTGCATAAAGAAGCCAAGGAAAGATGGAAAAATCTCCAAAAGGTATCAAATTACAGATTAGACATTCTTATAATATGTCAACAAAAGTTAGATTTTATTTCCATCATTTACACTTTCAAAATAACAGAAAACAAAAAAATGGTGTCTGCAAAAGTTTGGGCACCCTGCAGAGTTAATATCTTGTACTGCCCCCTTTGGCAAGTATCACAGCTTGTAAACCCTTTTTGTAGCCAGCCAAGAGTCTTTCAATTCTTGTTTGAGGTATATTTGCCCATTCTTCTTTACAAAAGTCTTCCAGTTCTTTGTGATTTCTGGGCTGTCTGTCACGCACTGCTCTTTTAAGGTCTATCCATAGATTTTCAATTATGTTGAGGTTAGGAGATTGTGAAGGCCATGGCAAAACCTTCAGTTTACGCCTCTTGATGTAATCCCCTGTGGATTTCGAGGTGTGTTTAGGATCATTATCCATTTGTAGAAGCCATCCTCTCTTTAACTTTAGCTTTTTCACAGATGGCATCAAGTTAGCATCCAAAATTCGCTGAAATTTTATTGAATCCATTTTTCCTTCTACTCGTGAGATGTTCCCTGTGCCACTGGCTGCAATACAACCCCAAAGCATGATTGATCCACCCCCATGCTTAACAGTTGGACAGAGGCTCTTTTCATTAAATTCTGTTCCCTTTTGCTCATTCCGGCCAAAAAGTTCAATTTAAAGCTCATCGGTCCACAGAACTTGTTTCCAAAATGCATCAGGCTTGTCTATATGTTCATTTGCAATGTTCAAACGCTGATTTTTGTGGGGAGGACATAGAAGAGGTTTTCTTCTGATGACTCTACCATGAAGACCATATTTGTACAAGTATCTCTTTATAGTGGAATAGTGTACCACAACTCCAGTGTCTGCCAGATCTTTCTGGAGGGATTGTGCAGTCAAACGTGGGTTTTGAATAGTTTTTCTCACAATCCTGCGAGCTGTTCTGTCTGATATTATTATTGGTCTTCCAGATCTTGCTTTAACTTCCACTGTTCCTGATGACTGCCATTTCTTAATTACATTCCGAACAGAGGATATTGACATCTGAAAAGCCTTCTCCAGCTTTGTGAGCGTCAACTATTTTCAGTTTCAGATTTCTAGACAACTGCTTAGAAGAAACCATTGTGCTGATTGGGGCAAGGTCAGATGAGTCTGGGCATTTAAAACCTTTGAGATTGACATCACCTGGTCTTCCCAGATGATGATTGAGAACAATCCATGACACTGGCAGGTCTCAGCTTTGCAAAGGGGGCAGTGCATGCTATAAATTCTGCAGGGTGCCCAAACTTTTGCAGAGGCCATTTTTTGTTTTCTGTTATTTTGAAAGTGTAAATGATGGAAATAAAATCTAACTTTTGTTGACATATTATAAGAATGTCTAATCTGTAATTTGATGCCTTTTGGAGATTTTTCCATCTTTCCTTGGCTTCTTTATGCACATTAATACAAATTTTTACCTGGGGTGCCCAAACTTTTGATCCCCACTGTAGGTATGTAGTATGCACGTATGACGGCAAAAAAATGCGCTACAGTGCACTTGGAAATTGTATTTTCGTAACACACCAGCCGGTGATTACTTTTGCCTGGACTTTCCCAGTATCTAGACTTGTTACAGATACAAAATAAAAAAAAAAATGTAAAAAACCACAGAGAAAAAAAGCGTGTAGAGATAAACAATTAATAAAGTTTTATTGAGAAAAAAATTCTTAAAACATACATATTGCAAATGAACACCATGGTTCACCAAATATGAAAAACATAAAAGGAGACACAGACAGGACACTGAAAATATGGAGGTGGGCGCTCACTCAACTATATTGTATTGGTATAACAATACATAAATGATAAAGTGCATGGCAAAAATATAAAATAATTGAGGTGCTGCTATGTTGCAAATAATACAACAAACGAACAACATGAAGTCAGAACAAAGTGCATTTCATAATTACCAAGTGGTACAGAGGAGCAAAACCACACCGCCAAAACCCGACGTTTCGCCACGGAGGCTCACACCCCGGAAGAAGTGGCTCTGTAAAATGGAGTTTAATGAAGCAATTCGCACGATAGAATCGCAGCGATATTCGCATTCGTTGTGAATCGAATAAATCCTGACATTCGTAACGAATTCGGGTTTGTCTGCTTCAATTCGCTCATCTCTAGTGGTGAGGAGTTTATTTCCTATATAGGAGTAACTTATAATAATGTATGTTCACTTTCCCTCCATAGTGCCAACATTACAGTGTTAGCTGTAGTCATATATTACTGTTACGCCGAGCGCTCCGAGTCCCTGCTCCTCCCCGGAGCGCTCGCGGCGTTCTCCTCTCTGCAGCGCCCCGGTCAGACCCGCTGACCGGGAGCGCTGCACTGACATTCACGATGGGGATGCGATTCGCATAGCGGGACGCGCCCGCTCGTGAATCGCATCCCAAGCCACTTACCCGTCCCGGTCCCCGGCTGTCACATTCTGGCGCGCGCGGCTCCGCTCTCCAGGGTGCGCGCGCGCCAGCTCTCTAAGATTTAAAGGGCCAGTGCACCAATGATTGGTGCCTGGCCCAATCAGTATAATTAGCCTCCACCTGCTCCCTGTCTATTTAACCTCACTTCCCTGCACTCCCTTGCCGGATCTTGTTGCCTTGTGCCAGAGAAAGCGTTTAGTGTTGTCCAAAGCCTGTGTTCCAGACCTTCTGCTATTGCTATTGACTACGAATCTTGCCGCCTGCCCCCGACCTTCTGCTACGTCTGACCTTGCCTCTGCCTAGTCCTTCTGTCCCACGCCTTCTCAGCAGTCAGTGAGGTTGAGCCGTTGCCGGTGGATACGACCTGGTTGCTACCGCCACAGCAAGACCATCCCGCTTTGCGGCGGGCTCTGGTGAAAACCAGTAGCAACCTAGAAACGGTCCACGCCAATCCCTCGCTGACACAGAGGATCCACATCCAGCTAGCCGATTCATAACAATTACGTTGCAGTTCATTACCACCTCTGCTCCCCATCTTGGTTTGCTATATGATACTGACAACTTCAGCGCATTTTTATTGTGAGGATTTGCCTGCTTTGTCAGTATCTCTTGTGTTTTGCTTAATTTTTTGAGT
The DNA here is from genome assembly GCF_029499605.1 of Hyla sarda. NCBI lineage: Eukaryota > Metazoa > Chordata > Amphibia > Anura > Hylidae > Hyla > Hyla sarda. The sequence continues at coordinate 60,790,980 of NC_079190.1, read as the reverse complement.
TATTGTGTGTTTAACATACGTGTTGGATTTTAGTTTTCGATAATAAATCATGATTTTAATCCTTTTTTGGTGTTAATGATTTGGTTGGAGTTTCTGAAATAATTATATGTCCATAGGTATGTTCTGGTACGGAGACATGCATTAGGATATATAGTAATGTATGTATAATATATAGGCAATGTAAAGTAACATATACAGTACAGACTAAAAGTTTGGAAACACCGTCTCATTCAGAGTTTTCTTTATTTTCATGACTATGAAAATTATAGATTCACACTGAAGGCATCAAAACTATGAATTAACACATGTGGAATTATATACATAACAAAAAAGTGTGAAACAACTGAAAATATGTCATATTCTAGGTTCTTCAAAGTAGCCACCTTTTGCTTTGATTACTGCTTTGCACATTCATTCTCTTGATGAGCTTCAAGAGGTAGTCACCTGAAATGGTCTTCCAACAGTCTTGAAGTAGTTCCCAGAGATGCTTAGCACTTATTGGCCCTTTTGCCTTCACTCTGCGGTCCAGCTCACCCCAAACCATCTTGATTGGGTTCAGGTCGGGTGACTGTGGAGGCCAGGTCATCTGGCACAGCACCCCATCACTCTCCTTCTTGGTCAAATAGCCCTTACACAGCCTGGAGGTGAGTTTGGGGTCATTGTCCTGTTGAAAATAAATGATGGTCCAACTAAACGCAAACCCGATGGAATAGCATGCCGCTGCAAGATGCTGTGGTAGCCATGCTGGTTCAGTATGCATTCAATTTTGAATAAATCCCCAACAGTGTCACCAGCAAAGCCACCCCCCACACCATCACACCTCCTCCTCCACACCAACACACCTGTGAAGTGAAAACCATTTCAGGTGACTACCTCTTCAAGCTCAACAAGAGAATGCCAAGAGTGTGCAAAGCAGTAATCAAAGCAAAAGGTGGCTACTTTGAAGAACCTAGAATATGACATATTTTTAGTTGTTTCACACTTTTATGTTATGTATATAATTCCACATGTGTTAATTCAGTTTTGATGCCTTCAGTGTGAATCTACAATTTTCATAGTCATGAAAATAAAGAAAGAAAGTGCTTTTTAAACCAACTTTTTATGTCTTTCCTGACTGAATAAAGATCCTTTTTTTTTGGGAGAAGCGCCTGTCTTTGGAGAAAATTTCTCTTCTTTTTTAATCGTCTATTCCATGAAAATAAAGAAAACTCTGAATGAGAAAGTGTGACCAAACTTTTGGTCTGCACTGTATATTAGTAATGTATGTATAATATAGAGCCAATGTATTATATTAGTAATGTATAATATAGAGGCAATGTATATCTATCTATCTATCTATCTATATATATATATATATATATATTAGTAAATATAGTATAAATATATATATATATATATATATATATATATATACAATTGATAGGAATGACCCTTATGTTTCTAATGACTGATCAATATACGAATACTAATATGCCATTGCTGCTGGAAAAAAATATCTGTTACCTACCCTTTAACCCATATACATCAGCTTACTATCTGTTCTTGACTCTGAATATAGGCCTTGGTATGACTCCATGCGCGAGTAGAAAGACTAAATATCTGATGAACAGAGAACTCCCAGGAGAGAAATTCCTGCCAAGAAATTAATGGACACTATATGCTAATATATATGGACACAATAATGAAACAACCAATCAAAAAGTAATTCTGATGTGAAAACTAAACCTCCTTCTTTATCCAATGTAAAAACTAAATGTACTTCCTGTATTAAACAAGACTCTTTGGGGCAGCTACGAGTATGCTAAGAAAGAGTGTATACCAACATCTTGTCTGTTGTATATTTTCTTATGTAGACACTTAGCAGAATATATAGCAGCACAGTCAATCACATTTGAAAGCCTCCCCTCGGACCATCCCTGACACTATATTTATATATAGATATACATTGCCTCTATTTTATACATTACTAATATAATACATTGCCTCTATATTATACATACATTACTATATATACAGTGACCCCCCGACCTACGATGGCCCCGACATACGATAATTTAAACATGCGATGGCCTCTCAGAGGCCATCGCATGTTGAAGGCAGCATCAACATACGATGCTTTTGTATGTCGGGGCCATCGCATAAACGGCTATCCGGCAGCATTGACTGCTTCAGCTGCCACCGGATAGCCGTTTACGGTGCCCCGTGTGCTCTGGTGATGGTCTCTTACCTGTCCTCGGGGCTCCGGAGTATCCTCTTGGGATCCCCTGCGCTCTCCTTCATCATCATCCCTTCGCCACGCACGCCATCCCTTCATCCAATAGGAGCGGCGTGCGTAGTGACGTGATGGCGGCGACTGAGAGCGCGGTTCCCGGGGAAGCAGAGACGTCCGGAGCGTCGGGGACACCGCGGGGACGCGGCGACGGGGATGGAGGGCGACATCCAGGGCAGTGGTGACAAGCGATGACGGGTCAGGCGGGGACAGGTGAGTATGACTTTCTATTCTTTCCATTGCACGGATCCATCAAAGACCATCTAAGACTCACAAAAATGTCTTCCCCCCTCCTTTCCGCCCCATAGTCGCGGGAATTGATTTGCTCCTTGAGCGCCTGGGCAACTGGCTTGATCATATGTTGCAACCCCTGGTCCAGAGAACAATGGGCTATATCAGGGATACTAAGTCTCTTTTAAATGCAATGTCTCAAATTGAGTGGAAAAGTGTTTTTGAGTGGGTTTCCTGTGATGTGACATCATTATATAGCTGCATACCACATGACAAGGCTGAACTAGCAGTGACATATCATCTCAACAAATACACTGAGTACAGTCCTTGTCTAAAACAGTATATTGTTGAGGTGTTGGTTTTCCTATTACAATGCAATTATTTTACCTTCAATGGTTTGTTTTTTCTTCAGTTCACTGGTTGTCCCATGGGGGCAAAATTCTCCCCCTCCCTTGCCAATCTTTATATGGCCTTTTGGGAGGAGCATCGTCTGTATGCTGCCTGCAATCCGTACCAGAGTAACATCTACTGGTACGGCAGGTATATAGACGATCTCCTCCTAATATGTTAAGGGTTGGGGGAGGATGAATTTGATGGTTTTATGTCTTGTCTTAATGACAATGATTTGAATCTACGCTTTACCATGGTTAGAGAAAAAGAAGTGATTAGTTTCCTTGATGTCACCCTGATGGGTAATAATCATACTCTAAAAATTGACACAAGCATGTTCCGCAAAACCATAGCGGGTAACAGTATTCTTCATGCCCGAAGTGGACACCCTGTACATACCACAAAAAATCTCCCCATAGGGGAATATATAAGGGCTAAAAGGGCGTCCTCTAATGACACATTTTATCAGTCAGCAAGTACTGGCATCACTGGACGCCTGAAACGCAGGGGTTACAGTGGTGCCACACTTGCAAGGGCAAAATCCATTGCTGATTCCAAACCAAGGGATGAGTACCTGCTTCTGTCATGCAAAGACAATAAATAATGTCGTTTCACTCCTACTTTTACCACCACTTACAGCCAGAATTTTGATCAAATTAAAAATATAATCACTAAACATATTCCTGTACTGTTACAAAATGATGATATGGCGAAGCTGCTGTCTGGAGGGGTTAGATGTGTAGCTAAAAAAGCTAGTTCTCTGGGGTCTATTTTGTCACCCAGTGATCTACCAGTTGACAAACCCACTAATACATGGCTCCATACTAAAGGTAGCCACAAATGTGGATGGGTCCCGTTGTAATATGTGCACTCTAATGCCCTCCTCCCACCAGGTTGTGTCAATGGCAACAGGCACCAGCTATACCATAAAAAGTTTTATCAATTGTGACAGTGAATATGTTGTATATTGTGTCACATGTGTTACATGCAGACTGCAATACATAGGGTGCACGGGGCGGAAATTAAAAAGAAGGATTTATGAACATCTTGCCATTCGCCCTAATTTCTCCTCCCGATCCATGTCCGGTTTAACCAGGCATTTAGTGGAACATTATGGAGGAAAAAGTGATACCATCTCCATCCAGGGGATTGAAAAAGTACCCCCCCCCCCCTCCTAAACGGGGAGGTGACTGGCTACATGCTCTCCATACGAGAGAGGCTTTTTGGATTTTAAGGATGGAAACACGTGCTTCTATGGGCCTTAACCCCTTCATGACCCAGCCCATTTTCACCTTCATGACCTGGGCATTTTTTGAAAATCTGACCACTGTCACTTTAAACATTAATAACTTTGGAATGCTTTTACTTATCATTCTGATTCCGAGATTGTTTTTTCGTGACATATTCTACTTTATGGTATTGGTAAAATTTCACTGATATTTGTATCCTTTCTTGGTAAAAAATCTAAAAATTTCATGAAAATTTAGCATTTTTCTAACTTTGAAAGTCTCTGCTTGAAAGGAAAATGGATATTCCAAATAAATTACATATTGATTCACATATACAATATGTCTACTTTGTGTTTGCATAAAAAAATTGACAAGTTTTTACTTTTGGAAGACACCAGAGGGCTTCAAAGTTCCGCAGCAATTTTCCAATTTTTCTCAAGATTTTCAAAATCGTACTTTTTCAGGGACCAGTTCAGGTTTGAAGTGGATTTGAAGGGCCTTCATATTAGAAATACCCCATAAATGACCCCATTATAAAAACTGCACCCCCCAAAGTATTCAAAATGACATTCAGTAAGTGTTTTAACCCTTTAGGTGTTTCACAGGAATAGCAGCAAAGTGAAGGAGAAAATTCTAAATCTTCATTTTTTACACTCGCATTTTCTTGTAGACCCAATTTTTGAATTTTTACAAGGGGTAAAAGGAGAGAAATCACCCTAAAATTTGTAACCCAATTTCTCTAGAGTAAGGAAATACCTCATATGCGTATGTAAAGTGTTCGGCGGGCGCAGTAGAGGGCTCAGAAGGGAAGGAGCGACAATGGGATTTTGGAGAGTGAGTTTTTCTGAAAGGGTTTTTGGGGGGCATGTCCCATTTAGGAAGCCCCTATGGTGCCAGAACAGTGGACCCCCCCACATGTGACCCCATTTTGGAAACTATACCCCTCATGGAATTTAATAAGGGGTGCAGTGAGCATTTACACCCCACTGGCGTTTGACAGATATTTGAAACAGTGGACTGTGCAAATCAAAAATTTTATTTTTCATTTTCACAGACCACTGTTCCAAAAATCTGTCATACACCAGTGGGGTGTAAATGCTCACTGCACCCCTTATTAAATTCCGTGAGGGGTGTAGTTTCCAAAATGGGGTCACATATGGATATTTATTGTTTTGCGTTTGTCAGAACTGCTGTAACAATCAGCCACCCCTGTGCAAAGCGCCTCAAATGTACATGGCGCACTCTCCCTTCTGGGCCTTGTTGTGCGCCCCCAGAGCACTTTGCGCCCACATATGGGGTATCTCCGTAGTCGGGAGAAATTGCGTAACAAATTTTGGGGGTCTTTTTTCCCTTTTACCTCTTGTGAAAATGAAAAGTATAGGGCAACACCAGCATGTCAGTGTAAAAAATTTATTTTTTTACACTAACATGCTGGTGTAGACCCAAACTTCACCTTTTCATAAGGGGTTAAAGAAGAAAAAGCCCCCCAAAATGTGTAAGGCAATTTCTTCCGAGTACGGCGATACCCCATATGTGTCCCAAAACTGTTGCCCTGAAATACGACAGGGCTCCAAAGTGAGAGAGCGCCATGCGCATTTGAGGCCTGAATTAGGGATTTGCATAGGGGTATTCTATGCCAATGATTCCCAAACAGGGTGCCTCCAGCTGTTGCAAAACTCCCAGCATGCCTGGACAGTCAATGGCTGTCCGGAAATACTGGGAGTTATTATTTTGCAACAGCTGGAGGCTCCGTTTTGGAAACAGTAGCGTACCAGACGTTTTTCATTTTTTGGGGGGAGGGGGGCTGTGTAGGGGTATGTGTATATGTAGTGTTTTTTACTTTTTATTTTAGGTTAGTGTTAGTGTAGTGTAGTGTTTTTAGGGTACAGTCACATGGGCAGAGGTTCACAGCAAGTTTGCCGCTGGAAGTTTGAGCTGCAGCGCATAATTTACGCCATCTCAAACTTGCAGCACTCACTGTAAACCTCCGCCCATGTAAGTGTACCCTGTACATTCACATTGGGGGGGGGGGGCAAACATCCAGCTGTTGCAAACTCCGAGCATGCCCTTTGGCTGTCCGTGCATGCTGGGAGTTGTAGTTTTGCAACAGCTGGAGGAACGCTGGTTTGGAAACACTAAGTTAAGTAATAAACTTTCAAGTGTTTTGCAACCAAACTTAGTGTTTCCAAACCAGTGTGCCTCCAGCTGTTGCAAAACTACAACTCCCAGCATGCATGGTCTGCCAGTGCATGCTGGGAGTTATAGTTTTGCAACAATTGCAACAGCTGGAGGCACTGAGGTAGGAAACGGACAATGTTTCCCAACTAGTGTGCCTCCAGTTGTTGCAAAACTACAACTCCCAGCATGCCCAGACTGCCCAGGCATGCTGGAAGTTGTAGTTCGGCAATATCTGAAGGATCAGATGTTGCCGAACTACAACCTCCAGCATGCTTGGGCAGTCTGGGCATGCTGGGAGTTGTAGTTTTGCAACATCTGGAGGTCCACAGTTTGGAGACCACTGTATAATGGTCTCCAATCTGTGCTCTTCCAGATGTTAGAGAACTACAACTCCCAGCATGCCTGGACAGACTGAGCATGCTGAGATTTGTAGTTTTGCAACATCTGGAAGAGCACAGATTGGAGACCATTATACAGTGGTCTCCAAACTGTGGACCTCCACATGTTGCAAAACTACAACTCCCAGCATGCCCAGAAAGCCAAAGGCTGTCTGGGCATGCTGGGAGTTGCAGTTTTGAAACTCCCAGAGGCAGCAGTGAGATCGCTTTACGGCGATCTCACTGCTGACAATGAAGATGTCGCACTGCTGCCGGAAACTCACCTCCGGGACGCAGCACAGCCAGGACCGCATGGAGGACGCCGCTCGCGCCGGGACCGCTCGGGACACCGCTCGGACGGGTAAGTGACGCCGGGGGACGGGTCAGGGACACTTAGCAGAGCGGTGTGTGTCCCGATCCCCGTGATCGGGACTCACACACCGCGCTGCTATCAGCTAGTCAGATTTGACCAGCTGATAGCAGCGATCGCTGGGGGGGGGGGTGGGGGATGAAACCCCCCGTGGTCGCACGGTAAAATGGCTGGCTATCAGTGATAGCCACCATCTTTCCGGGCGCTGCGGGGTGCCGCGAGTAGCGGCAGTAATGTTCATGACGTACCTGTATGTCATGGGTCGGGAACACCTTGCCACCCATGACGTACAGGTATGTCATAGGTCGGGTAGGGGTTAAAGGGGTACTCTGGTGAAAACCTTTTTTCTTTTAAATCAACTGGTAGCAGAAAGTTAAACATATTTGTAAATTACTTCTATTAAAAAATCTTAATCCTTCCTGTACATATTAGCTGCTGAATATTACAGAATTCTTTTCTTTTTGGAATGCTCTCTGATGACATCACGAGCACAGTTCTCTCTGCTGATGTTATTATAATAATAATAATGCTTTATTTATTGTTGTCCTTAGTGGGATTTGAACCCAAGTCCCAAGCACTGCAAGGCAGCAGTGCTAACCACTGAGCCACCATGCTGCCCTTAGCATACATCTGCTATGCATGGTTGCTAAAATGGACAGAGATGTCAGCAGAGAGCACTGTGTTCATGATGTCATCAGTGTCCCAAAAAGAAAGGAATTTCCTCTGTGGCATTCAGCAGCTAATAAGTACTGGAAGGATTAAGATTTTTTAATAGAAGTTATTTACAAATATGTTTACCTTTCTGCCACCAGTTGATTTAAAAGAAAAAAGGTTTTCACCGGAGTACCCCTTTAACTATAGAAATGACCTTATGTATTTTTACTAAATTAACATTGTTTCATACAGTCATTACTGGTGGTTTCTGTATTTTAGCCCAGATGATATTTGGATCTATTCACAGTCTGCGGTTTGTGCTGCGATCCCTGCCTCGGCTGTTTTAGTTGTGACCATGGTTATATAACTCAGAGACCTAAGCTATTTGTCAAATTTATATATATTCTTTTTTGACCATTAATGCCGCCTGTGATTTGATATATTTATTCTTTATTTTAAATTTTTATGCGATATTTCTAATATCATGTTAAGCCACAACTGGGGTTTTCATGTAACCTGTGCGATTATTAATGGTTTGTGGGTTACATGTCTATCCACAGGTTCCCATGTGTCTATATACTATAATATTTATGGACCTGTGACGTGTCCGGGAACATGATTTCATGGCAGTCTCAGTATTGTTTCCATCTGTGGCTTTGTACACATTGTGCGTTCTGTGCGGCTATATCTATTTTCTATTTTTGTGTTTGGACTATTATACGGTTTATATTGGTTTCACATTAGATTTTGAAGCATTCCACCCGCATAACTTAGTATTTTTCTTACTATCTAGTGTTATGTTCTGCTATAGGATAAATTTTCATGTATACCATTATGCCCATCTGCGGTTTTTGCACATATAGGTTGGGGTTCACAACATGAGTTTTATCTGTTATTCTATCTTTATGTATCATTTCTTATTGTGTTTGGGGTTTTCCCTATGCTGATTTTGTTATGACATTTTATATTAGTTTGAACTTGCACAGCCTCTCGTGTATGTTCCACGGGAGGTTATTGTGTAGTAGTATTTTACTGTTTGTATATATCTATGAACATCATTATAGAAATACTCATATAACAAACAGGTTACCTATGGGTTAATCGGCCATCTTTTATGCCTTAATTAGACTCAACCTGGCCGCATCTTTTTTCGGCTACCTTCCATATGCCACGTCACATCCTGTTTGATGGAGGCGGGGAGTTTGTTTCCACCGTGGGACCCGACCATAAGCCAGTGGGTATTTAAACCCCCGTGTGACAAGGTACCAACGCCATGATTAAGAGCAACTGGTTGAAACGCGTCGGCGGTTCACCCCCTTTTTTAAGTGACATGTCACTTGCCACTCAGTGGCGAATTTCCATGTTTTAATAGTTGCCATTAAAGGTTAAGTTTTATTGGATACTTCTACCCAGGAGCCGGACCCTATCCTCTATTCCTTTTCTCATGACTTTCTATTCTTTCCATTGCACGGATCCATCAACATACGATGGTTTCAGCAAACAATGGTCCATTTGGAACGGATTACCATCGTATGTTGAGGGACCACTGTACTAATATATATATATATATATATATATCTATCCGAAGTAAACCGCGGCACTCAATGGATAAGGTGCAGAAAGTTGTGATCTATTCCATGCTAATACAAAGCAAGCTTGCTTTGTATTAGCATGGAATAGATCACAACTTTCTGCACCCTATCCATTGAGTGCCGCGGTTTACTTTGGATGTGTGAATTGCCTTGACCGGGCTCCCCTGCCGCTGGCACCCCCCAGATCCACATGGTGTGCTGTTCCTTTGGAATTTGTTTGGAAAGAAAGAAAGAAAGAAAGAAAGAGAGAAAGAGAGAGGCAATGGGGGAGATTCATCAAAACCTGTCCAGAGAAAAGGTTGCTGAGTTGTCCATAGCAACCAATCAGATCGCTTCTTTCATTTTTGACAAGGCCTCTGCTAAATGAAAGAAGCGGTCTGATTGGTTGCTATGGGCAACTCAGCAACTTTTCCTCTGGACAGGTTTTGATAAATCTCCCCCATTGCCTCTATAATATACATACATTACTAATATATGTTACTATGCATTGCCTATATATTGCACATAAATGACTATACATTGCCTATACATGATTCATACACTGCTATATACTGCCCTAGAGTGTCCATACATTACTATACGTCTTCCATATAGTCTCATACACAGCCTAAGCACAGGCATGAAGCAGTGACTGGTATAATGTAACCACACAGCACGGAGAGCTACTACACGGCCGGGCACTGCAGGACTACACTTCCCGGCATCCTAGGCGTCCGTATATGATGACGTCACTGCGCGGCGCCCGTGTTTGCGGTAGAATGTGTCGGGCCCTGTGTTTGGATGTGGCGGCCGCTCCGGGGCCTCTCGCTGGTCGCTTGTCTTGAGGTGAATATTCACACAGTGCGTCTATAGTCCGCTCCGGGGTATTATCATGGTGTGTGAGCTGGTGATCACATTGACCTAACAGGGCTGTAGGAGAGCCGGGTGCTCGACTGTGCTGGAGCCTTAGGCCCAGATTTATGAAAACTGAGTCTGATGCCCCATGTTGGACATTTATAGCGATTTTGTGTGGTTACACCAGTGTTTCCCAACCAGGGTGCCTCCAGCTGTTGCAAAACTACAACTCCCAGCATGCCCGGACAGCCGTTGGCTGTCCGGGCATGCTGGGAGTTGTAGTTTTGCAACAGCTGGAGGCACCCTGGTTGGGAAACACTTGGTTACATGCTGTACGCCATAAGGGTCCTAGACATGGGGTCTATGGGCCGCTGTTGGTGTCCATTATGTTGGGGAATGGGCCGGTGTTTTTGTTCTGCAGGAGAAATGGTGTTGGTGTGAATATAGCCTTAGGGTGAGTTCTAGAGATGAGCGAATTTACAGTAAATTCGATTCGTCACGAACTTCTCGGCTCGGCAGTTGATGACTTTTCCTGCATAAATTAGTTCAGCTTTCTGGTGCTCCCGTGGGCTGGAAAAGGTGGATACAGTCCTAGGAGACTCTTTCCTAGGACTGTCTCCACCTTTTCCAGCCCACCGGAGCACCGGAAAGCTGAACTAATTTATGCAGGATAAGACATCAACTGCCGAGCCGAGAAGTTCGTGACGAATCGAATTTACTGTAAGTTCGCTCATCTCTAGCGAGTTCACACCTGAGTGTTTTTGCTGCAGATCTGAAGCTTATTTGCTGCTGTAGGTTTTGCTGCCCATTGAAGTCAAAGGACAGCAAAATTGCTGAAGCAGATCTGTAGCAGAAAATACGCAGAAAATACGCATGTGTGAACGCACCCTTAGCAGCAGTCATCTTGATTTAGCACTAGTGGCAGTTCTGGGTTACTGCAGCTCCCATTGAAGTGGACAGGAGCAGAATTGCAGTAACCCAGCACGGCCACTATACGATGGATGGAGCCAACTGTTTCCTGTTACCCTCTGTATAGGGTGCACAGCTCCTGTATACAGCTGAACAGAGGAATATCCTCACTAGACCCTCACTATCCTGAGGATATAAGTAACAGAAAACACCTTTAGGCTATGTTCACACGGCAGAATGTTCGCAGGGAGAATCTCCTTTGCAGACATTACGCAAACTGCGGAGCGCTGGCTTAATATGCCGGTGCTAGGACCACACAGGAATGCGCCGTCTTATAGACAGCTATGCGTTCAGTGCGGACTCGTGTGGATATGGAAAATGCTGTGCTGGAAACAACTGGCACAGAAATTCTGCAGTGTGCACAGAGCAGCAGAATCCCTTTCAATTCTATGGGACTCTGCTGCAGCGGAATCTCCTTATTGGAATCCGGCACGGAAATTCTGACATGTGAACATGACCTTTGGGTGCATTCACAGGAGCAGATTTTCTTTTAAACTCAGAGTGTTTCCCGCTGCAAGTTTGAAAGGGGCGGGTCTCAGCGGTCTGTCCGCAGCAAAATTTTGGCAGCGCAGTCTCTGCTGTTGAAAATCTGCAGCAGACCCTATTGACTTGGGGTCTGCAGCAGAGATTCCGCTGCTGAAAATGAGCTGCGGAGAGACCCACATTCACAGCCGGAAACACGCTGAAAGTTTGTGAAAGGGCCCTTGGGGACAAAAATTGGAGGAATAGTACAATATTGCTAGTGATGCACCAAAATGAAATTTGTGGGCTAAAACAGAAAATTTAGGATGTGTTTGGCCGGAAAACTAAACCGAAAGCTAAAATGACATGCGCTGTTCACTTATAGTTTTTGTTTAATCGTATCATCTTAGAATTTTACACAGCATCTGGCTTTGCAGCTGACCCCAAACTACAACTCCCAGCCTGTTGCACTATAGGTTATAGTGCAACATGCTTGGAGTTGTAGTTTTGATTTGGATCAGCTGCAGAGCCATAAGCTGTGTCAGGGCATGCTGGGAGTTGTACTAGTTTTGGGTCAGCTGCTTTATTGAGCAGTGATCTGCAACCTGTGGGTCTGCAGCTGGTGCAGAACGTAAACTCGCAGAGGAGGGGACACACTATGGGGTAACACAGAGGAGGGGGGCACACTGTAGGGGGGGTACACTGTAGGGGGGGGGTGCACAGAGGGGGCACACTGTAGGGGGACACACTGTAGGGGGGGTACAGAGAGGAGGGGGCACACTGTAGGGGGGTACAGAGAGGAGGGGGCACACTGTAGGAGGGTACAGAGAGGAGGGGGCACACTGTAGGGGGGTACACAGAGGAGGGGGCACACTGTAGGGGGGTACACAGAGGAGGGGGCACACTGTAGGGGGGTACACAGAGGAGGGGACACACTGTAGGAGGGTACAGAGAGGAGGGGGCACACTGTAGGGGGGTACACAGAGGAGGGGGCACACTGTAGGGGGGTACACAGAGGAGGGGGCACACTGTAGGGGGGTACACAGAGGAGGGGGCACACTGTAGGGGGGTACACAGAGGAGGGGGCACACTGTAGGGGGGTACACAGAGGAGGGGGCACACTGTAGGGGGGTACACAGAGGAGGGGACACACTGTGGGGGGGTACACAGAGGAGGGGACACACTGTGGGGGGGTACACAGAGGAGGGGACACACTGTAAGGGGTACAGAGAGGAGGGGACACACTGTAGGGGGATACAGAGAGGAAGGGACACACTGTAGGGGGGTACACAGAGGAAAGGACACACTGTAGGGGGGGGAACACAGAGGAGGGGGCACACTATGGCATAGCACACAGAGGAGGGGTACACAGAGGAGGGTACTCACCTACAGGCTGTATGTTCACCTTCCTGAGCTCCCCAACACAGTGACACCTGGCAGCGAGGAGGAGGGAGTGCGAAAACCTATGAGACAGCACATTGCAGGTGTAATGAAGCAGTGCCCCTGTAGCCGAATGTGACCCGAGCTGTGATTGGCTCAGGGGCTTGCGCACCTTCAACTACCGGGACACAGTTTTCTTCTTTCACCATCTCGCTCCCTCTTACTCCATCCCCGCTACCCTCTCTCACGGGGATGGTGACACAGTTTCTCCGCACATCTACCCCCTGCCTGCTAGCTGATGCAAGACTACAACCCCCAGCATGTCCTCACTGTAATGGCATGCTGGGAATTGCAACAGGTAGCTGGCAGATAATAGATGGGTGAGTGGGAGAAAGGCTGGGAGATGTGCAGAGAAACTGTGTCCCTGTCCCCCTGAGAGAGGGAGCAGGGAAGCTGATAACTCTGTCTGTATATTAAAGGGGTTATCCAGGAAAAAACTATAATCGACTGGCTCCAGAAAGTTAAACAGATTTGTAAATTACGTCTATTAAAAAAATATTAATCCTTTCAGTACTTCTGAGCTGCTGAAGTTGAGTTCTTTTCTGTCTAAGTTCTCTCTGATGACACGTGTCTCAGGAACTGTCCAAAGTAGAAGCAAATCCCCATAGCAAACCTCTTCTACTCTGTGCAGTTCCCGAGACAAGCAGAGATGTCAGCAGAGAGCACTGTTACCAGATAGAAAAGAACAACTCCACTTCAGCAGCTGATAATTATTGGAAGGATTAAGATTTTTTAATAAAAGTAATTTACAAATCTGTTTAACTTTCTGGAGCCAGTTGAGATATATATAAACATTTTTTTTCCTGGAATACCCCTACAGTTCCTGTAGCAGAGGTTGCGCGTGCCTGAGCCGGTCACAGCCCGGGTGAAATTCGGCTACAGTGGCACATACACATAGAGGAAGGGAGCAGTTGCATCGGGCGCACAATGAGGTTGTTCTTTTTGTTAGCCACACCCCCTGCTATAAGCCACACCCCTGATGGGCGATCATTTAGTTTTCCGAAATTTCCGTGCTTCCCTAGAGATTAGCCCTCATAATAGGCCCAGCAATCAACCGATTAAAATATCCAAAATGTTTTTTTTTTTTTATTTTCACTATTTTAGCAGTAAATTTAATTTTTATTGGGAAAAATGGATGTTACTGTATTTATTTAATTTTTACTTTAAACCTTTTTTTTTTGTTAACATGTCTGTCCGATCTTATGATCACTGGTAATAATACATTGCAGTGCAGGCGTTCTAGAGTGTATTGTGTCAGTGTTTCGCCTTTGTCAGGTCTTAGGCTGCCCTGCATTTTTATCAAAGGGAGTTCCCTCCATCTTTACCACAATGGCTACAATCTCCTTTCTCTCTACCCAATGTTTTCCAACCAGGTTGCCTCCAGCGGTTGCAAAACTACGACTCCCAGCATGCCCGGACAGCCTTTGGCTGTCCGGGCATGCTGGGAGTTGTAGTTTTGCAACTGCTTTAGTCACCCTGGTTCGGAAACACTGTTCTATACCAGTGTTTCCTAACCAAGGTGCCTTCAGCAGTTTCAAAACTACAACTCCCAGCATGCCGACAGTCAAAGGATGTCCAGGCCTGCTGGGGATTGTAGTTTTGTAACAGCTGGAGGCACCCTGGTTGGGAAACACTGATCTATAGAGACGAGACCTTTTAATATCCCTCTATGAGAGATTATTTTGTATTATTGACTTTTATTGAAGAATAAAAAAATAAGCATACAGTTTTAAAACCAGAGGTCTCATGACTTGACCCATGGCAGGCATCGCACGGCGCCAGGAGCAGGTGGCGTGGACGTAACGGTAAACTGTGGCGGCTCACGGGCGTCTGGTGGTTCAACTGACCGCTACAGGATCAGATGATCCGACGTGGGCTTCTGTAAAGATGGCCTCTTATGTACAAGTACATACACTGCTGCTGTTTGGTTTACCAACTATGGGGGAGATTTATCAAAACCTGTCCAGAGGAAAAGTTGCTGAGTTGCCCATAGCAACCAATCAGATCGCTTCTTTCATTTTTGAAAAGGCCTCTGCAAAACGAAAGCAGCGATCTGATTGGTTGCTATGGGCAACTCAGCAACTTTTCCTCTGGACAGGTTTTGCTAAATCTCCCCCCATGTCTCATGTTTTCTATAGGAATAATTGTGTGTGTATAAGGGTCTCCGCACATCACATTTAAAGGTTCTGCCCATGTAAATCTCCCCCATATTCCTCCCTATTAGACTGGGTTCACACATAGGGGAGATTGTAGGGATACCATAATTTATAAGACAGAGTACCGATACCTTTTTATGTTTTTTGTTGTGACAGCAGAGGTGGCTCTAGACTTTGTGAAGCCTTAGATGAAAGTCGAACATGAGTAGTAATTAAGATATTCCCCCTGTAGTTGGATAAGGACCCCCCCCCCCCACCTATTAGTTAGAAGCACCCATTAGGTAGATAGGTAGGAAGAGAATCCCCCCCCCGAATTAGGTTCACACCAACAGTAAATAGGTAGGGAATCCCCCTTATTAGATAAAATCCCTCGGTAGAAAGGAAAGCCCCCAGTAGGTAGTGTAGGAAGGAATTTCCCTCCATTACAAGCCCCTTGTAGGTAGGAAGAAGGTAATTCTCCCCATTAAATTGAAGTCCTAAGTAGGTGGGTAATCCCACCCCCACCCCCCCAATGAGGTAAAAGCCCACAGTAAATAGGTAGGGAATCCCCATTAGGTAGTAGCCCCCAGTAGGTAGATAATCCCTACCCCCATTAGGAACAAGCCCATAGTATATGGGCAAGGAATCCCCCCTATTGGATAGAAGCCCCCAGAAGGTAGGGAATCCCCCCCCCCCTATTGTATAGAAGCCCCCAGAAGGTAGGGAATCCCCCCTATTAGGTAGAAGCCCCCAGTTGGTAGGTAGAGAAATCCCCCTCTTAGGTGCAACTGTGTTTGGGGAGAAGATGGCCAGAAGGGTGGAGGAATGTTTAAACTAGGGACTGGGGGAAGAGGAGAACTACAAAATAGAAGGGGAAGACAATGTGGAGGTAGAGCTGTAGAAGTATTAAAGGGGTATTCCAGGAAATATATCAACTGGCTCCAGAAAGTTAAACAGATTTGTAAATTACTTCTATTAAAAATTTTTAATCCTTTCAGAACTTATGAGCTTCTGAAGTTGAGTTGTTCTTTTCTGTCTAAGTGCTCTCTGATGACACCTGTCTCGGGAAACGCCCAGTTTAGAAGTAAATCCCCATAGCAAACCTCTTCTAAACGGAGCGTTTCCCGAGACAGGTGTCATCAGAGAGCACTTAGACAGAAAAGGACAACCTTAACTTCAGAAGCTCATAAGTACTGAAAGGATTAACCTGTTCAGGACACAGGGCGTATGCATACGCCCTGCATCCCGAGTCCTTAAGGACTGAGGGCGTATGGAAATCATTCAGCAGGCATCCCTACACATCGCCCAGGGGGGTCCCCCCCCCCCCATGTCGGCGATCGGAGAAAATCGCATGTCAATTCAGACATGCGATTCTCTCCAATTCCTGGCTGATCGGGTCTCTGGTGACCCGATCACCCGGAAAATAGGGCTGATCGGAGTTTTCAGCGACAGCCCCGATCAGCCTAAGGGATAGGAGTGAGGTCGCAAAGCTGCGATCTCCTCCTATCCCCTGCCATTAACAGAACGGAGTTCTGTCCAATGGCAGCGCAGGACAGGGGGTTGCTATGGCAACCCGCCGTTCTGCCCGCCCCTGGATGTCGAGGGGATCGTGGGAAGAAGTTGGAGGCCGTACCTGCAGGAAAAGATGCCTGGGGACCCGGGATCTTCACTGGAGACTGCTGCATCCTGGCTGAGGTAGGGAATCGTCGGGGGGGGGGAATTGAAAGTGAAAGTAAAACGATCTTTACTGTGGCAACCACTAAGAAGGCCAAACTGCAACTCCCAGCATGCCCAGACAGCCAAAGGCTGTCTGGGCATGCTGGGAGTTGTAGTTTTGCAACATCTGGAGGGTCACAGTTTGGAGACCACTGTTACAGTGGTGCCTAAACGGTAGCCCTCCAGATGTTGCCAAACTACAACTCTCAGCATGCCTGGACTGCCCAAGCATGCTGGGAGTTGTAGTTCTGTAACATCTGTCCCTTCAGACTTTGCAATTTTCATGACATTTTTGAAAATTGCTGCTATATTTTGAAGCCCTCTAATTTTTTCAAAAAGCAAAAATATGTCCATTTTATGATGCCAACATAAAGTGGACATATTGTATTTGTGAAGAAAAATAAAATTTATTTTGAATATCCATTTTCCTTACAAGTAGAGAGCTTCAAAGTTAGAAAAATGCTAAATTTTCAAAATTTTCATGAAATTTGGGGATTTTCACCAAAAAAGGATGCAAGTAACGCCGAAAATTTACCACCAAAATAAAGTAGAATATGTCACGAAAAAAACAATCTCCGAATCAGAATATTTGGTAAAAGCGTTTTCGCGTTATTAATTCATAAAGACGGCGGTCAGAATTGCAAAAAAGGGCTCAGTCCTTAAGGGGTTAAGATGTTTTAATAGAAGTAATTTACAAATCTGTTTAATTTTCTGGAGCCAGTTGATATATTTAAAAAAGTTTTTTTCCTGGAAAACCCCTTTAACAATGGGCTATTACTATTAAAGGAGTACTGCAGTGTAGGACAATAAGGATCTGACCGCTGGGACCTCCAACACTCTCCTTGCACACAGAGTGGGGTCGGCACACTCCCTCCATTTGTCTCTATGGGAGAGCTGGAGATACCCGAGCTCTTTACTCGTGTGTCTCACAACAACCAATGACAGCTCAGCTTTCACTTTACAAGAGCTCATTAAGATATGAAAGTTGAGCTGTGATTGGTTGCTGTGGGAAAAAAGACAATGAGGGTTTCAGGCTGATTGATAGATAAATCGGGGGCAATAAGTATCCCATAAGATGTCTACTAGTAAGCTACAAAAACATTACACTTCAGCACGGCCAAATTCACCAAACAAACAGAGGACCTCAGTGACATATATTAGGACCATGCCCTCAGTAATAAAACTACACAAGCTAATGGGACATTTTTAAGAGCGTTTTGAATGGATATTGTGAACGACGCATAGCCATAGTAATAAACGAGTTGAAAATAGGAGAAAAAACTATTTGGCTAACCAAAAGAGTTAGGGGGGGAAATACAGTAAATGACAAGAGGAAAGCATTTAGACTACTTACACAAGAAAGTAGTGGTAAAGGGAGGCACTAATAAAATTATAAGGAGAAAAATCTATTTTGTAAAAAAAAAAAAAAATACAAATAAAATTATGAAAAATTGATTGCCATAGAAAGTGAAAGAGCCGAAAATTATTCACCTACATAAATAATAAGAAACTTAAAACTGTAAATGTTTGCCCTCTAAGAAATAATCTGGGTGTAATGATGGAGGAAGATGAGGAAAAGGCCAATCTACTGATTGGGTTTTCCTGTGTAAATACAGTAGTGGAAAAAGCAATGTCAGATGATCTCACCTGTTTAACCCAACAAGAAGTTCGGTACTGCCTTATTAACATAACACACAAATTACCGGGCCCAGATGGCATCCATCCTAGGGTTAATCCCATCCGACTGTATAATCCCACCCAACACTTGATATGTACTTCCATTATTAATATTTAGATGACGTGCATTTGATGGATTCCCTGAATTGTCAAACTGTAATACCCCATATCTTGGAAACGGAAGAGCATATCAAGAAACTGTAAAAAGATGTCATCAGGGCTACATAAGATATTTAAAGGGGTAATCTGGCCTTAGACATTTTATCCCATATCCAAAGGATAGGGGATAAGATGTCTGATCGCGGGGTATTGTGGAGTATCGTGTCCAATTCTGGGCACCTGTACATAAAAGAGGACATGGCAGAACTGGAGAGGGTGCAGAGGAGGGTGAGAAAGGTAATTAATGGTATGGGAGGATTACAGGACAAAGACAGGTTATCAAGCTGGGGGTTTAGTTTAGAGAAAAGACGTCTTAGGGGCGATCTGATTACCATGTACAGATATATGAACGGACAGTACAGAGATCTTTATTAGGATATTTTTATACCTAGACTGATAACCATGACAAGGGGGAATCCTCTATGTCTAGAGGAAAGAAGGTTTCACCATCATCACAGACAGAGATTCTTTACTGTAAGAGCAGTGAGACTCTGGAACTAACTCTCTGCCACCATTATGTTGTGATGTCTGACTCAATAAACAGTTTAAAAATACAATATTACAGGTTATGGATACTAGATTTATATGGATAGTACGTTGATCCAGGGATTTATTCTGATGCCATATTGGAGTCGGGAAGGAAATTTTCCTGTCGTGGGGCAATTGCCATCAGCCTCATGGGGGGTTTACCTTCCTCTGGATCAACACAGTAGGGTTATAGGTTGAACTTGATGGACTTTGATGGGTGTGATAGTTTGTAAGGTCGGATAAAAATAAATACTATGTAACTATGACTTATTGGAGGAAACAACATCTCATCCACTGATGGCGAGCCATCTGTGTGATCTGCAGGTATCAGGGACACTTGCAGAAGTACAAGTACTTGTCTGTTTTGGCACTGATACCAGGATCAGGCATCACTATTTTACCTGAAAAGGAGTTTATTTAAAATGCAGAAAAAGGAAATCTTTACATTATAGTTATTTTCTTAAAAATACTGATCAAAATACTTCATGTAATCCGAGCCTCATTGGCAATTGTCACCCATAGGTTCCCTTGATAAAAAAGTATTCCGTACGGGACACCTCTGTAGAAATGTGCACTTGGCGCTGCTTTTCTATACACTTGTAAAATATGTATTCTGACTTATACCAAAAGGACACCCGCTCGACAGCTGTTGGATGAAGAAGAGCCTCTTGATACATGAAGCATATACATGAAAAATGACCTGCAGTAATACCTGTTGGCCTTATCCTTTAGGGTAGATGTCCACTATTATCATCACCTAATAATCACTCCCATTGTTAGAATGATGTTCCTGCCCATCTGACTGATTCCCTGAATGGTCAGACAAACCATAAATCCTCATGGGATGGATAACTTTTTTTTTATTTTTCCTGTAGAACCTATTCATATAAGGAATTCTTGCAGCAAAAAGAGTAAACGGAGGGCACTCACGGTACTGATGTCATGCAAACTTTTTATTCGTGGTGCATAAAATCACCAGCAGCGGGACGCTGCTGGAGATTTTATGTACCCCGAATAAGAGGTTTGCTTGACATCAGTACCGTGAGTGCCCTCCGTTTACTCTTTTTGTTGCTGGAATTTTACTTATGCTACAGAGAGGGAGCACCACCGTTCATTGCATTCACCCGTATTCCCCTGCTCTCAATTGAAGTTTGGATTGTGTGGCTACATATATGGACATTTATCAACAGGTTTAGTCAGGTTTTCTTTACTATAATTGTCGCAAAATTGTCGCAACTGCGACTACGTGATTTTTCATGCGACATTTTGACTGGAAAGCGAGAAAAGCAAGTTTTCCAAAAATTAACTACGTAGTAATAATTTTAAAATGGACTACGGGTAGTCAGGTATTTATTAACTGCGACAGTCGCAACTGCCCAAAAGAAAGTTGCAACAGGGTTAAAAATTGACTAAATTTACTCCAGCTCAAACATGGAGCAGAAAAAGCTACAACCAAAGGAAAAATTGCTTACGTGAAAGAAAATTATCAACAGGCTGAAAGCAGTTAATAAATAAGTCACACATAAGCAAAAAAAAAAGTAAGGAAAAAATGACTAAAAAAAAGAATACATAAGCAAACATTGATAAATGTCCCTCATAGTGCCTAACATGGTTTAGTCAGTGCCGATCACTGTATCTACTTTGGTGCTATTCATATGAGGTCTTGTTTTTTGCAGGACAAGTTGTATTTTTTGATGGTACGCTTTATTTTACCATATAATATGTTGAGAAACAAAAAGAAAATTATGGGAGGGGAATTTAGTTTCTTTATGATGTAAAACTGTATTAACATACAGTAAAAGCATGTGCAGCCGTGCAGGAAATTACTCCGGATGTGACTCGGCGTTATACCAGTGCTGTGTTCCCTCCATACTTAGTTTATCCTGGTCCCAGCCGTCAAATACCCCTTTAAAGGGGTTATCCAGGAAAAAACTTTTTTTTTATATATATCAACTGGCTCCAGAAAGTTAAAGGAGCACTCCAGAATATAAAAAATTTTTTCCTGGATAACCCCTTTAAGTGGCTGCACAATTATGCACTATACAATGCAGTGTAAACATTTTCATTCGATCTGTTGAACCTTTAGTGACTGTAAGGTAAGATCAGACCTTTAAAGTATTGTTCTCATATACTTTTAGCATTGATATTGCATTGCTCTTTCTATAACCAGTTATATAACAATGCAGGGAGACCTTGGGGAAATGACATTCACCTTTATTATCACACTGCTCCAGCTCTTCCAGGATTTGTCTATCCTTCCTATTGTATGGTATGAACAAGGTTCTTAGGGTTTGCTCCGTCAGGTTTTCTGTAGCAATTTATCATGGTAAGAAAAAGCTCAGCAATGCTATGCTACAAAAGGGAGCAGCTCTAGGAGCATTTAAAGGTGCACTTCTATGCAGCTTTTGATATAGTTTTCTATGGTAGTGGTGCTGCCCTCTGACCTCTGGGTTTGAGTCCAGCCTTACAGATGAACCCGCCAACCATCTGATGCATAATGGGGCCTGCTGACTAAGGATAATGGGGGAGAGGAAGGATCGGACATGCTGAATTCATTCTGCCAAGATTTCACGTGTACAGGGATAAAGGCATGAAGCATATCTGTCAGCTCATTCGGTTATGTTCACCCTTAGATTACGTTCACACGTACAGGATCTGTTGCATATTTTCTGCAGCTGATTTTGCTACTCATTGAAGTCATTGAGTTGCAAAAACAAGCTGCACAAAATATGCAGCAGATCCTGTATGTGTGAACGTATCTTAAGCACATCCACACGTACATAATCTACTGCAGCGTAAAATCTGCAGAAGAGTTTGATGCTATCCATTGACTTCAGTGGGTCTGCAGCAAATCTGCTGCTGCTATTCCGAGAAGTTTATGTATGTGTGAAGGCTTTGCTTATGTCCCTCTATTATTGTTCATTGTTTGAATAAGATCAGATCCTGTCCTTGTAGATCAAAAATAGCTTTTATATTGGAGAGCAGAATCTGATCCGTTCTTTGCCATTAAATCATTCCTATGTCCCGGTTACCTTTCTGACGTCCCGTGCGTGCGCCCATCGAAGCAGAGGGGAGCGGAGCAGCGAGGACACGCGCGCATGGTAAGTTAACAGCGGCACGTCATCTTCTGTGCACCGACCACCGCTCCTCCGGTCCCGGGACCTACTGCTATGGGCTATAGGCCATAGCAGTAGATCGTGACCCCTGACCAGAGGAGCGGTGGTCGGCGCACTGAAGTGGGGCAGTACACAGGCATACAGCCTCAAGTCATACACTGTTTATGGCTGAAGGCTGTAGGTCTGTGGGGGCCACTGCCTACCTAATGTGGGGGGGGACTATACTGCCAAACTAATGTGGGGGAACTACAACCTAATGTGGGAGGAACTATACTTCCAACCTAATGTGGGAGAACTATGCTCCCTACCCAGTGTGGGGGGGAACTATGCTCCCTACCCAGTGTGGGGGGGAACTATGCTCCCTACCCAGTGTGGGGGGGGACCATGCTCCCTACCCAGTGTGAGGGAGGGGGGACCATGCTCCCTACCCAGTGTGAGGGAGGGGGGGACCATGCTCCCTACCCAGTGTGAGGGAGGGGGGGACCATGCTCCCTACCCAGTGTGAGGGGGGGGGGGGGGGACTATGTTCCCTACCCAGTGTGAGGGGGGGGGGACTATGTTCCTTACCCTGTGTGAGGGGGGGGACTATGTTCCTTACCCAGTGTGAGGGGGGGGGGGGAACTATGCTCCCTACCCAGTGTGAGGGGGGGGGAACTATGCTCCCTACCCAGTGTGAGGGGGGGGGGGTAACTATGCTCCCTACCCAGTGTGAGGGGGGGGGGAACTATGCTCCCTACCCAGTGTGGGGGGGGGGGGGGAACTATGCTCCCTACCCAGTGTGGGGGACGACGACTATGCTCCCTACCCAGTGTGGGGGGGGGACGACTATGCTCCCTACCCAGTGTGGGGGGGGACACGACTATGCTCCCTACCCAGTGTGTGGGGGGGGGGGGGGACACGACTATGCTCCCTACCCAGTGTGGGGGGGACGGGACGACTATGCTCCCTACCCAGTGTGGGGGGGGGGGGAAGACTATGCTCCCTACCCAGTGTGGGGGGGGGGACTATGCTCCCTACCCAGTGTGGGGGGGGGGGGACTATGCTCCCTACCCAGTGTGGGGGGGGGGGACTATGCTCCCTACCCAGTGTGGGGGGGGGGGACTATGCTCCCTACCCAGTGTGGGGGGGGGGACTATGCTCCCTACCCAGTGTGGGGGGGGGACTATGCTCCCTACCCAGTGTGGGGGGGACGACTATGCTCCCTACCCAGTGTGGGGGGGGGGGGACTATGCTCCCTACCCAGTGTGGGGGGGGGGACTATGCTCCCTACCCAGTGTGGGGGGGGGGGACTATGCTCCCTACCCAGTGTGGGGGGGACGGGGACTATGCTCCCTACCCAGTGTGGGGGGGACGGGGACTATGCTCCCTACCCAGTGTGGGGGGGACGGGGACTATGCTCCCTACCCAGTGTGAGGGAGGGGGGGACCATGCTCCCTACCCAGTGTGAGGGAGGGGGGGACCATGCTCCCTACCCAGTGTGAGGGAGGGGGGGACCATGCTCCCTACCCAGTGTGAGGGAGGGGGGGACCATGCTCCCTACCCAGTGTGAGGGAGGGGGGGACCATGTTCCCTACCCAGTGTGAGGGGGGGGGGGGGGACTATGTTCCTTACCCATTGTGAGGGGGGGGTGACTATGTTCCTTACCCAGTGTGAGGGGGGGGGGGACGACTATGTTCCTTACCCAGTGTGAGGGGGGGGGGGGACTATGTTCCTTACCCAGTGTGAGGGGGGGGGAACTATGCTCCCTACCCAGTGTGAGGGGGGGGGGGGAACTATGCTCCCTACCCAGTGTGAGGGGGGGGGGGAACTATGCTCCCTACCCAGTGTGAGGGGGGGGGGAACTATGCTCCCTACCCAGTGTGAGGGGGGGGGGTAACTATGCTCCCTACCCAGTGTGAGGGGGGGGGGGGAACTATGCTCCCTACCCAGTGTGAGGGGGGGGGGAACTATGCTCCCTACCCAGTGTGTGGGGGGGGGGAACTATGCTCCCTACCCAGTGTGGGGGGGGAACTATGCTCCCTACCCAGTGTGGGGGACGACGACTATGCTCCCTACCCAGTGTGGGGGGGGGGGGACACGACTATGCTCCCTACCCAGTGTGGGGGGGGGGGACACGACTATGCTCCCTACCCAGTGTGGGGGGGACGGGACGACTATGCTCCCTACCCAGTGTGGGGGGGGGGACGACTATGCTCCCTACCCAGTGTGGGGGGGGGGGGGGGGACTATGCTCCCTACCCAGTGTGGGGGGGGGGGGGGACTATGCTCCCTACCCAGTGTGGGGGGGGGGACTATGCTCCCTACCCAGTGTGGGGGGGGGGGCTATGCTCCCTACCCAGTGTGGGGGGGGGACTATGCTCCCTACCCAGTGTGGGGGGGGGGGGACTATGCTCCCTACCCAGTGTGGGGGGGGGGGGACTATGCTCCCTACCCAGTGTGGGGGGGGGGACTATGCTCCCTACCCAGTGTGGGGGGGGGGACTATGCTCCCTACCCAGTGTGGGGGGGGGGGACTATGCTCCCTACCCAGTGTGGGGGGGGGGACTATGCTCCCTACCCAGTGTGGGGAGGACGGGGACTATGCTCCCTACCCAGTGTGGGGGGGGATGGGGACTATGCTCCCTACCCAGTGTGGGGGGGGGGAACTATGCTCCCTACCCAGTGTGTGGGGGGGGGGGGAACTATGCTCCCTACCCAGTGTGAGGGGGGGGGGGGGAAACTATGCTCTCTACCGTGTGTGTGTGTGTGTGTGGGGGGGGGGGGAACCATGCTCCCTACCATGTGTGTGGGGGGGAACTATGCTCCCTACCCAGTGGGGGGGGAACTATGCTCCCTACCCAGTGGGGGGGGAGAAACTATGCTCCCTACCCAGTGGGGGGGGGAACTAGGCTCCCTACCCAGTGGGGGGGGGGGGAACTAGGCTCCCTACCCAGTGGGGGGGGGGGAACTATGCTCCCTACCCAGTGGGGTGGGGGGGGGGAAACTATGCTCCCTACCCAGTGGGGGGGGGGGAAACTATGCTCCCTACCCAGTGGGGGGGGGGGGGAACTATGCTCCCTACCCAGTGGGGGGGGGGGGAACTATGCTCCCTACCCAGTGGGGGGGGGGGAACTATGCTCCCTACCCAGTGGGGGGGGGGGACTATGCTCCCTACCCAGTGGGGGGGGGGGGGGACTATGCTCCCTACCCAGTGGGGGGGAGGGAAACTATGCTGCCTACCCAGTGGGGGGAAGGGAAACTATGCTCCCTACCCAGTGGGGGGGGGGGGGGGAAACTATGCTCCCTACCCAGTGGGGCGGGGAACTATGCTCCCTACCCAGTGGGGGGGGAACTATGCTCCCTACCCAGTGGGGGGGGAACTATGCTCCCTACCCAGTGGGGGGGGGGGAACTATGCTCCCTACCCAGTGTGGGGGAC
This sequence comes from Hyla sarda, assembly GCF_029499605.1. Taxonomy (NCBI): domain Eukaryota; kingdom Metazoa; phylum Chordata; class Amphibia; order Anura; family Hylidae; genus Hyla; species Hyla sarda. The sequence goes on along the minus strand of NC_079190.1, from coordinate 60,765,239 downwards.
AATGCTGTGTACTTAAAGGGGTACTCCACTGCCCCAGCGTTCGGAACTTTATGTTCCGAACTCTGGCTGCGGGGGTTGTGACATCACAGCCACGCCCCTTGTGACATCATACCACGCCCCCTCAATGCAAGTCTATGGGAGGGGGCATGTCAACCAATGATACTCTGATAGTGCCCCTCCCGATGCTAGACTCTGGATCTGCCCCTGTATGGATAGAGAGAGAGCGGGGCTCCTGGGGTATGGATAGAGAGAGAGCGGGGCTCCCGGAGTATGGATAGAGCGGTGCTGTGCCCAGAAAAATACGCATCTTTCACCCATCCGGCCCGCCCTTGTATGTATCCAATTACCTACCTTTTTCTCTGCCACTCAGATCTCACTCCTGAGGGTTGCAGTGAAGCAGCGCATGTGCGAGATCTAAGGTGGCGCAGGCATGAATTGCAAGATTTGAGAGGTGGCGCAGGTGCGAAATCTGACAGACGGCGCTGGTGCGCATTTGCGAGATCAGAGAGGTGGAGAAGGAGGTAGGGTAATGGGATACGGGGGGGGGGGCAGACGGGTGAAAGAGGCGTGTACTGCTCTGATAGTCTTGGAGATGGGGAGGACTGTGCAGAGAGGGAGAGCTGGCCAATCCAAGCAGGCTTTGTTTACAACAACCAGCCAATCACTGGTAAGGTACCGTACATTGCGGTAGAGGGCTAGTCTTATACGGCGATTATATCCCAAACTCTATATTTTGACTGTAAAAGTTGGGGGTCGTCTTATACGCCGGAAAATATGGTATATAATTTGGGTATCATGGTAATCATATGGACCTATATAACAAAGGCCTGTGAAAAATTTAGGAAGCTGATTGGTTGCTATGGGCAACTCAGCAATTTTTCCTCTGGACAGGTTTTGATAAATCTCCCACAATGTGTCATTTTTACCGAAAAGTGCAGTGTGTAGAAGTGGAAGCCCCAAAAGTTACAAAATGATGATTTTATTTTTTCAATTTTGCCCCACAAATCTTTTTTAGTTTCACTGTAGATTTTGTGGTAAAATGATTAATGTCAATACAAAGTAAAATTGGTGGCACAAAAAACAAGACCTCATATATCTGTAGGTAATAAATTAAAAGCGTTAGTATAAGATAGTACGGAGGAAAAACCCTGAGTCCGGGGTTAAAGTTGTCATAGGTACAAGCCGATTGTTATCACTAAGATGTGGATTATATATTCACTATTGATCTGGGCTTCCTAGGTAACTTCAGGTAATACATAAAATCTTGAGCCAGTTACAAATCAATGTATTGTTTAATATAAAATATTAAAATATCTCTAAAGTTCTGCCTCCGCAGGGCCCTTGCGGTATATAGGCTCGCTTAAGAGAATATACTAACACAATTCTTCACAAATAATAAAAATGGTATTCTAATATATTACTGCGGTTCACCCCTGTATAGATCGTTACATATAAAAATCATGTACTAAACCTGCAAAGAAACTGAATAGAAAAAACTGTAGAAAAAAATATATACCGTAATAATATGTCCCAAAAATGAAGTCCTGCAAATAATTGTCCTGTGGAAATAAAGTCCTGAAAAATAAAATGCAAAATAAATCCAAAATGAAATCCAATTAGTGAATCCTAAAAAAGAAAAATGGGTCTTTTCAATGATTCCTTGTGAATAAATATGTCCGGTTTTGAGTCTCTAAATATTGGGTACAATATAGTTATTCCCCAGCAGACACTGTATCTTTTAGTTGTAAGTATATCTGTGTAAATATCCTGTTGGAAAGAAATTTTGGCGCACTGTGCCACTCACCGCCCTTTGGTCAGATGGTCACAGGGTCTCTATGTACAACTCCCCGGGATGGTGACTTTATGACTGGAGGTGGCAACAACCAGTAATGGAGTCAAGCCCCTTCTCACAGTCTAATACCGCTGCCGACAGATATCAATGCTCGCTTCGGCGTGAAGATAAATCCCGCCCGATGTAAGCGGCATGTAGAGGCAGCGCCGTGTGATGTAATCGGTCAGCTGGTTGCAGGTCAGCTGACCTCAGGTGCACTCAATCCCGGTATGTCCCGTAAGTTGGAGTTTACCCTGACTTCGGACGGGAGGTTATAGAGTGGCTGAAAAATCCGGACGTCGTTGTTAAGTCCAGTAGCTGGCACTGAGTCACAGAAGTCTGCTGGTGGATCACAAAAGGTCTGCTGGTGATTATAGTCCTTCTGATGATGATGGTTATAATCCTTTTGTTAATAGTTGCCCCGGACAGTAATATAAATAAACGGACATTCGTTCCAATATAGTCCCTTCATAACATATAGAAAAATATAATGTAAAACAAAAAATGCAGATGATGAAAAAATAAGGTAAAAACGCAGGTGAAACCGCATTGAGTATGAACTTGTAGCAATAACAAACGCGTTTCGGGGTATCTGTGGATGGTATCCTGACCCCTTCCTCAGTGGTGCATACAAAAAACTGAATACCTGGCACTATAATACTGGCTTTTTTATGCTTTTATAATTGGTACACCTGTGTGGTTTTATTTATTTTTACTTTTATTTTATTTTTATTTCTATTTTATTATTTTTTTAAGAAGTGTTATCCCAATACATTCTTGTCATTGTTAAATAAATATATGTTTATCTTGAGATATTATAAGATTCCCAACTGATATCTTTTTTGACAAGTATATCTAAAGTATCCTTAACCAGTATTCACAGTGTTATTAGACCTTAGGTAAATGGATTTCTGTTTCCCATTCTGGATATCGGATCCTAAAGATCCAGACCATATTTTTGTTGGATTAGTTAAACCACACAGGTGTACCAATTATAAAAGTATGAAAAAAAGCCGGTATTATAGTGCCAGGTATTCAGTTCTTTGTATGCACCACTGAGGAAGGGGTCAGGATACCATCCACAGATACCCAAAACGCGTTTGTTATTGCTACAAGTTCATACTCAATGCGGTTTCACCAGCGTTTTTACCTTATTTTTTCATCATCTGCATTTTTTGTTTTACATTATATTTTTCTGTGCATTATATTTTTCTATATATTATGAAGGGACTGTATTGGAACGAATGTCCGTTTATTTATATTACTGTCCGGGGCAACTATTAACAAAAGGATTAAAACCACCATCATCAGAAGGACTATAATCACCAGCAGACCTTTTGTGATCCACCAGCAGACTTCTGTGATCCAGCGCCAGCTACTGGACTTAACAACCACGTCCGGATTTTTCAGCCACTCTATAACCTCCCGTCCGAAGTCAGGGTAAACTCCAACTTACGGGACATACCGGGATTGAGTGCACCCGAGGTCAGCTGACCTGCAACCAGCTGACCAATGACATCACACGGCGCTGCCTCTACATGCCGCTTACATCGGGCGGGATTCATCTTCACGCCGAAGCCAGCATTGATATCTGTCGGCAGCGGTATTAGACTGTGAGAAGGGGCTTGACTCCATTACTGGTTGTTGCCACCTCCAGTCATAAAGTCACCATCCCGGGGAGTTGTACATCGAGACCCTGTGACCATCTGACCAAAGGGCGGTGAGTGGCACAGTGCGCCAAAATTTCTTTCCAACAGGATATTTACACAGATATACTTACAACTAAAAGATACAGTGTCTGCTGGGGAATAACTATATTGTACCCAATATTTAGAGGCTCAAAACCGGGCATATTATTTATTCACAAGGAATCATTGAAAAGACCCATTTTTCTTTTTTAGGATACACTAATTGAATTTCATTTTGGATTTATTTTGCATTTTTTTTTTTCAGGACTTTATTTCCACAGGACAATTATTTGCAGGACTTCATTTTTGGGACATATTATTACGGTATATATTTTTTTCTACAGTTTTTTCTATTCAGTTTCTTTGCAGGTTTAGTACATGATTTTTATATGTAACGATCTATACAGGGGTGAACCGCAGTAATATATTAGAATACCATTTTTATTATTTGTGAAGAATTGTGTCAGTATATTCTCTTAAGCGAGCCTATATACCGCAAGGGCCCTGCGGAGGCAGAACTTTAGAGATATTTTAATATTTTATATGAAACAATACATTGATTTATAACTGGCTTTACTAGTATCTTTACCAGATATCCCCTACACACTCACAGTCCTTTATGTTCGTGGTAAACTTTCGTCGATACTTGAATAATTTCTTGGTGAAAAATTCAAAAATTTCATAAAAAATGAGAAAATTTAGCATTTTTTCGAATTTTGAAACTTTCTGCTTGTAAGGAAAATGGAAATTCCAAATAAGTTATATATTGATTCACATATACAACCTGTCTACTTTGTTGGCTTCATAAAGTTGACATGTTTTTACTTTTTGAAGACATAAGAGGGCTTCAAAGTAAAGCAGCAACTTTATAATCTGAATTTTTTTTAGGGCCAGTTCATTTTGAAGTGGATTTGAGGGACCTTTCTGTAAGAAATCCCCCATAATGGACCCCATTATGAAAACTGCACCCCTATAAGTATTCAAAATGACATTCAGAAAGTTTGTTAACCCTTTAGGTGTTTCACAGGAATAGCAGCAAAATGCAAGAGAAAACTCGAAATCTCTATTTTCTTCACTAACATATTCTTGTAGCTTGTTTATTTTATTTTTACAAGGGGTTAAAGGAGAAAAATCCCCTCAAAATTTGTAACACAATTTTTCTCAAGTATGGGAACACCTCATGTGGATGTAAAGTGCTCTGTGAGTGCACATCACTGAGGAGGGAAGGAGCAACTTTGGGATTTCGGTGAAAAACTTCCACATGGCACTATTTGGGAAACTACACCCTTCAAGGAACGTAACAAGGGGTACAGTGAGCCTTAAAACCTCACAGGTGTTTGACGGGTTTGCGTTGAACTTGGACATGAAAATTGGATTTTTAACACTAAAAGGTTGGTGTTACCCCAAATTTTTCATTTTCCCATGGGGTAATAGGAGAAAATGCGCCCCAAAATTTGAAGCTCCATTTCTCCCAAGTAAGGAAATACCCCATATGTGGTCGTAAAGTGCTCTGCAGGTCTCAAAAGTGAAGGAGCGCCATTGGGCTTTTGGAGAGAAAATTTGGTTGGAATGGAAGTCGGGGGCCATGTGCGTTTACAAAGCCCCCATGGTGCCAGAACAGTGGACCCCCCCCCCCCCACATGTGACCACATTTCGGAAACTGCACCCCTCACTGAATGTAATAAAGGGTGCAGTGAGCATTTTCACCCCACTGGCGTTTGACATAAGTTTGGAACAGTGGGCTTTACGGACGACTGTCTGGCAGCATGGGGGCTTTGTAAACACACGTGGCCTTCAAGTCCAGCCAAATTCTCTCTCCAAAAGCCCAATGGCGCTCCTTCTCTTCTGAGCCCTGTAGTGCACCCGCAGAGCACTTTACGACCACATATGGGGGTATTTCCATACTCAAAAGAAATGGGGTTAAAAATTTTGCTTGACTTTATCTATTACCCCATGTGAAAATGAAAAATTTGTGCATTTGGAAAATGAAGCATTTCAGTGAAAAAAATAAAATTAAAACACCTGTATGGTGTTCAGGCTTACTATACTCCCTTTAGGGATGTAGTTTCCAAAATGGGGTCACATGTGGGTGTTTTCCTTTTTGCCTTTATGTCAGAACCGCTGTAACTAATAGCCACCCCTGTGCAAATTTAGGCCTCAAATGTACATGGTGCGCTTTCATTCCTGAGCCTTGTTTACATCCACATATGGGGCATTTCCGTACTCAGGAGAAATTGCGTTACAAATTTTGGGGGTCTTTAGTATGGGGCAACACCAGCATGTTAGTGTAAAAAATATTTTTTTATACTAACTTGCTGGTGTTGCCCCATATTCCTTTTCATAAGGAGTAAAAGGAGAAAGTACCCCCAAAATTTCTCCAAAGTACAGAAATATCCCATATGTGGCCCTAAACTGTTGCCTTTAAATATGACAGGGCTCCGAAAGGAGAGAGCGCTATGCGCATTTGAGGCCTAAATTAGGGATTTGCATGGGGCAGACCCGGATGCAAGTATGGCGCTTGCCTCCTACAGCAAAAATACTCTAGGGCAGTGTTTCCCAAACAGGGTGCCTCCAGCTGTTGCAAAACTCCCAGCATGCCTGGACAGTCAGTGGCTCTCCAAATTTTTTTGCAACAGTTGGGGGCTCTGTTAAGGAAACAGTGGCATACAAGGCATTTTTCATTTCATGTGGAGGGGTTTGTGTTAGGGTGTGAACATCTAGTGTTTTACCCTTTATTTTGTGTAGTGTAGTGTTTTTATAGGGTACATTCACATAGGCGGGGGTTCACAGCGAGTTTCCCGCTGGGAGTTTTAGCTGCAGCAGTAAATTTGCTGCAACTCAAACTTGCATCCGGAAACTCACTGTAAACCCCCCCACCCATGTCCGGTATTGGGACATCCCTAGCGTAGTTGACTACCTTTATGCATACTTCAAAATCAAATGTACTGTAAGTGGAACTGTGAAAAAGAGACAAAACATGGTGTGAACTCACCATTACACAGTTTTTATTTATTCCTCTTCAATGTGTTACTTACAGACTTTGCCACATCTGAATTTTCCCTAATGGATGTATATTTCTTGTAGCAAATCTTATGTATACCTCTGTAGCCAATATATGGATATTGCATTCACACAACGTTTTGGCCACGCATTGCACATGTACATAAGACAACTTCCAAAAAGGTTTTCTGATGTATACCGCAATACTGCAGCCTATTTAGGTGGATCCATTGACTTTGATGGCCTAAAGTAGTTTATTAGTCACTATGTTAGGTTCATTTCCTGTTTTATACTTCATTTGGGGTTCAAAAGTGAGGCCCTTTGTGCTTTTGAGTCCCACACAGTACTTGTTCAGGGGATAGACTATGTTCAACCAATTAAAGGGGCTACCCAGGAATAGAAAAATACTCATGTCTTGCAAAAAGAGCACCACATCTGTCCTCGGGTTGCTTGTGGTGTTACAACTGTGCCCCCACCACTTTAATGCAGTTGAGCTGCAATGTCACACACAACCTTGGGGACAAGGTGTGGTGGTTTATTTTTATTTTTTTATTTATTTTTTTGCAGAAATCAGCTCTGTTTCTACAGGCTGTTAGTTGGCCTGCCGGAAACCCAATGCGGTAAACCATTTTGACAGGTGCCTTATGTGTGGTCAAAATAGGGTGTGGATGGCACCCTTATCATAATCTTCATTTATTAAGTTTGCCTCTCTGTTTATCCTTTTTAGATGCCTCATGCTGAGAAGAACTTTCCTAACCATGTCCATGATTTATCTTTTGAACCTTGCTTAAAAAAGTCCAGGCCGGACTATTCCTCATGGGCAAAGAGCTATACTGATGTCTACAAGGAGCATTATTCAGAATCAAAGAACTGGAGTTTCTCATCCGGCTCAGAAGAAAGATACAATCCGTCACACAGATGGGAAAGTGGAACAAGTAGAGGTTACAAAGATGTAAGACATGATACAGAGTCTTATCTGGAGCCTCAAAGACATCACTTGGGTCAAGATGATGCTAATAAAAGAGACTGCAGTAAGACCGACAAGTGTCCATTTGTACCTTCTGGAAGAGAAAAACGGGAATATGACCCTGATGTGACATTTTCAGGAACCAGTTCCTCTTTTATAGGACCGCTATGTCGACCTCCACCTAAAGAAGACTCTGTACCTAAAGTCACTAAAGATCCAAATGCTCCTCCTTCCTTCACAATTGCCACGGTGGAGTTGGGTAAGTCGGCAAGTCAGTCCAAAGGCCAGAATGGGATGGACTATGAACTGCGTCAGTTTTACAAAGAGTTGGATGAGCTTGAAGCAGAGGCTGATGACACGACTAAGCCGGTCACTCACACAGATGTGGACATCAAGCAGCGTATCAGCCCTTACCCTGATAAGACACCAGTGCCACCCACGGCCAACCATCACCATGGCCAAGTGCCTGCGTCACAGCCATTCGGACCTCTCCCCAATGCAGCTACAAACTTGGTATCCCTTACCTGCCATGTTAAAGAAGAACCAAGACCTTCACTACCGCTTCATAACCAGTTTTCTTGTCCTGGTCCTCCTCCAACAAACTTTTTATTTGGGGATCATTCAATGCCACCTCCAAGATTTGAAGGTCCTCCTCCACCTACTTTTATAGTACCTTATGGTCCTCCTCCTCCACGATTCAACTATCCAATGACTTTTCCAAGGCCAAGTAATGCACCACCCCCACCACAGTCTCCCAGCTTTACTTGCAATGCTAGAAATGAGCACCCTCCATGGCCTGGACCACCTTTACCTCCTGAAAGTCGGTCCACCTTTCAGGGGGTTCCATATAATAAACCATTTTTACAAGGCACAGGTGAAAGGACGTGGAAAGACCCTCAGCAAAGTGATTTTTGTAGACAGGAAGATGAACGGATATTACCTCATATGGATAATGTGTCACATGAGCAGTACAGATTCAAGGAGAAAAAAGTATTGGTGCTGTTAAGAGGAGTTCCTGGCTCAGGAAAAAGTACGCTGGCTCGGTTAGTATGATAAAGGGACTCCAGCGCCACCCCCACTAACAAGCTGTTACAGGGTAATAGGATGGGTGACAATGATTCAACGCTGTTTGTTCTTTCCTCCATGGCCCCAAAATTCATAGCCTCAAAATCCATATATGCAGTTAAAGTGCTTTGGTGCATTTTCAGCCTAAGGGGCGATTTCAGTCTAAGGGCTTAAGCTGGCAAAAAAAACCATAAAAAAATTATACTCATGAACTCTGCCGTGTCCATCCCGACCAGGTTGTGGCTGAGCAGTGTTACAGCCGTTGATCGGCCTAGTAAATGTTGAAAGGAAAGTACTGCGCAGCTGGAACAGGGCATCATGATGGATGCGGCAGGGGATTGGTACAGGTTAGTATTTATTTTTTCATTTTCTGCTGTGAAGTTGACACTGTGGAAATGAATGGGAGGCTGCTTACTGTCCGTAGCATATTGCTGTGGACAGAGCCCTAATCCGGAGGAAGCTGCTGTAAGCAGAATCTGCTCAAAATCTGCTCATAAAAATTCCACACACAAACTCTGTAGTATGAACTGGGCCTTAGGTCTTGTGCGCAAAGGAGAATGAAGAGGAATATTTCCGTACTAAAATTCTGCTTTGAAACTAGGGCTGGGCGGTATACCGGTTTATACCGAATGCCGAAATTTTTGTGCTGCACGATATGAATTTTAACCCTTACCGCAATACCGGTTTGGCCCCTCCCCCTCGGGAATGAATTATCAGCCCAGCGCTGCACTGTCTCCACATCAGGGAACTAATCGGGGAACCCCCCCCCCCCCAATTATTAGCCCAGCGCTGTCCCCATCAGGGTACTACTCACATGTCGCCCGCATGCGCTGCCTTACTCGTCCTGTTTGTTGCGGCCGCCGGCGCTTACACTCTATAGTATCATAATTATCTCCAACCTGCGGACCTCCAGATGTTGCAAAACTACAACTCCCAGCATGCCCGGACAGCCAATGGCTGTCCGGGCATGCTGGGAGTTGTAGTTTTGCAACATCTGGAGGTCCGCAGGTTGGAGACCACTGCTCTATACTGTGCGGTATCCCTATGCCCGGGCTGCAAAAAATTAACAAAATAAACTTTAACTCACCTCCCGTTGCTCCGGTACCGGCCTCACTTGTTTCCTTGGGACGGGAATGTCGAACAGCCATCAGCCTATCACCGGCCGCAGCGATGTTCGGCCTCGCCCAGTGATAGGCTGAGCCCATTGTCATGTAAGAAGCCGGCTTCTTACATGACAATGAGCTCAGCCTATCACCGGCACCGGAACATCGCTGCGGCCGGTGATAGGCTGACGGCTGTCCGATGTTCCCGTCCCCAGTGTAAGGCCGACGTAGGTGCGTTAAAGTTTATTTTGTTTACATTTTGCAGCACGGGCATAGGGATACAGCTATAGAGTGTCAGCCGGCGGCCGCAACAAACGGGATGAAGAGGAGGGCAGCGCTTACGGGGGAGATGTGAGTATTTACCCCGATGGGGATGTGGGCTGATAATTGATATGGGGGGGGCTAGGAAATACCGTGATACACACATTTGGTCATACCGCCCAGCCCTATTTGAAACCCTCTTTCTGCTCTGTGCTGAAATGAAGAAAAATTGGTGTGGAATTTTAAGCAGTCCTGTTGACTTCAATGGGATTTTGCTGAAAAAAAATCAGAAATTGGCACATTAATTCTTCAGGCAGAATTTCAGATCAGCATCAGACATTTTACACGCTAAAATGAATGTATGGGAGTCAGATTCCCAGCAGAATCCACGCTTAAATGAACAAGGAGTGGTTCACACTGAGGAATCCTCCAGCTAAGGAATCTCTGAGTGCGCCAGTCAGTCAGTGCTGGGACCGTGCGGACATTGCCGTTTCCATAGACAATAAGGCATTTCGCTTGGATTCTGATGTAAGAATGAGCAGGATCATTTTTTTGGTGGCTGAATTTCAGCAGCGGAACTTCTGTTGTTGAAATTTCGTAGTCTTCACTGTGCAGTGGAATCTCATTGTCAGCATTTGGATTCTGCTGCATTAGAATTTCCCAGATAAATTATGCTAGAAAGTTCTGTAGTGTGAACCTAACATAATTCTGCATGTATTCTGCCTGGACTATAACTCCTGTTGATTTCAATGAGATTTCCACAACCACATTCACACATAGTAATTTCAGCTTGTAAATTTCCGATGCTGATCTGAATTTTGCCTGAAAAATTTGCATGTCAATTCTAGAAGCAGAATCTGTGACTAAACCTCCCATTGAAGTCAATTCAACTTTGTATTTCTCATATTTTTATTCCATAATTCTACACCAATTCGCCTTCATTTCTGCTTCTTTTCAGCATGGAGCGAAATAGGATTATCATACACTTAGTTTTCACACAGAATTGCCAGGGTTTGGTCTCCTAACACTGTACCACCAGTCTATGTGGTCTTAAAGGGGTACTGCAATGGAAAACTTTTTTTTTTTTTTTTTTTTTTTTAAATCAACTGGTGCCAGAAAGTTAAACAGATTTGTAAATTACTTCTATTAAAAATGTTAATCCTTTCAGTACTTTTTAGCAGCTGTTTGCTACAGAGGAAAATCTTTATTTATTTATTTTTTTTTTGTGTTGTCCACAGTGCTCTCTGCTGACACCTGATGCCCGTATCAGGAACTGTCCAGAGCAGGAGAAAGTCCCCAAAGCAAACCTCTGCTGCTCTGGACAGTTCCCGGACAGAGGTGTCAGCAGAGAGCACTGTGGACAATCAAAAAGTAAAGAATTTCCTCTGCAGCATACAGCTGATAAAAAGTACTAAAAGGGTTAAGATTTTTTAATAGAAGTCATTTACAAATCTGTTTAACTTTCTGGCACCAGTTCATTAAAAAAAAAAAAAGTTTTCCACCGGAGTACCCCTTAAAAATTGTGACCTTCTTCTCAAACCCCTTACCTAACGTTTAGGTGTATAGTTATACAGGGACAGAAATTCATATAGAACTTAAGAACCTGAACATTTCAGTACGACCAATCCATTTGTATGGCATAACCCCCAAACTATTCACCCACCCCGCCTCCCCCTGACAGGTGATGTTGGGCATGTTGCTTTTCAACTGGCCAATCCTTTTTGTTGTCTGGAAGGTAAGCCACTGCCAGAGGAGTCTGGCAGCGGCTTACCTCCCCATTCCATCTTCAGAACATGTGCAAGTTTGGCAATTTCAGATGGGGTGAGCGGGACCGATTGCAGTTGGCTGTACAAACGTTCACCTGACTGCTATAGAAGGTGACTCAGACTCTGGTCAGGTAGAGCAGTGTTTACCAACCAGGGTGCCTCCAGCTGTTGCAAAATTACAACTCCCAGCATGCCAAAGGCTGTCCGGGACTGCTGGTAGTTGTAGTTTTGTAACAACTGGAGGCACCCTGTTTGGGAAACACTGAGGTGGAGTCAGGTAGACTCTGGTCAGGTACTCTGTAGTGGGTAGATACTCTGATTGTAAGGGAATGTCACCAGGACCAGTGGCATGTTAATCAGCTGCTTTGCATATTCCTCTTCCCAGAGTTCTTAGTGGAAGGCTAAATTGCTTACAATTCTCCACACTTTGTACTCTCTGCAAGGAGAACACTCCCCCCCCCCCCCTACCCACCTTTATAGCAGGGTCACACAGGGTGCATCTGCAGTGTATTTCACCTTGCTGATTCGCCAACGGAAGTAACAGAGGGACTGCAGAGTGAGCACCCGGCTGTGGCCAGGTAGCTTTGTGTGTCCGCTCGTAGTGGTGAATTCCCCGCTGTAGTAATCCACTGCTACGAGCAAATACACAGAGCTACCATATGCGCTTGGCACATCTCTGCTGCGAGTGTTCCCCTGCCCTTAGATGTGATGTACAGTTTGCAGAGCTGCATAACGACATTCGGGCAGTGCACCATTTTGGTTGTTTCCTTATGGGTTGCATATCCCTTTCTTTGGCATGCTTTGTTTAATACGTGAAGGGATTGCTAGACAGGATATCCCCTTCTATGCATGGGGCAAACTATGTTTTGCTGCAGAGATCTTAGGCCCCTTTCACACTACAGGTATCATCCTCCTTTTTTACTGACATTATTTTACAATAACAGATGAAAAGAAACACTGATGCAATAACTGGTAATAACGGATAATAACTGATGACCATAATTCTTTATTTTTTCTTAAAAAAAACCTGATGTTGTTCATCCGTTATGATCCATTATTACCAGTTACATCCATTTTAATTTTTTTATCAGGTTTTTAACCCTTTTTTTTTTGTAAAGCTTTACTGAGCATGCTCAGTACAAAAAAACAGATGTTAAAAAAAAAACTGACAATAACTGATAACAGATGTTGTGTTTTTTTTTTTTTTGGTCATCCGGTTCCCATAGACTTCAATGTTAAATTTTAACGTCTGGTTTTTCACGATTTTTTTTTTTTTTTTGCCGGACCAAAAATTAGTGCATGCACAGTCTTTTGTGCCAGCAAAAATAACTGACATTAGTAAAAACGGACATAACTGATGAAAAAGGATGCTCAAAAAATCCTATTGACATGAATGGGATTTTTTGTCGGCCGTTTTCAGGTGTTTTTGCAGGGAGTAATAACGGAGGTTTTTTTTACAGGATGATACCTGTAGTGTGAAAGGGGCCTAATATGGTGTTACATGCAGCTGAAGGCCACTGTAAACTTGTACTTTGTTAGCCAATCTAAGAGAAGCGTGCAGCCCCTGTAATTTACATAGAATCCATTAAACATGGCAACAGTTCTCTCTCCCTCAGAACACCAAAGTCAGCTGATAACCCCATCATTTCTCGTGTACACCCCATCGATGTAGTTGTTTCCGCATGATCCAGCTATCTAATTTCTCTCATTTCACAGTACTCTGCTCCGCCAGGCTCCTGACGGGATTGTCCTCAGCACCGATGATTACTTTTGCCAGGAAAATGGATACACATACGATGTGAAATTGCTTGGGGATGCCCATAGCTGGAATCAGAACAGAGGTGTGTGACGTGTACTGGTATTAGAAGTAGAGTGAAAAAGTCTTTTATTTAGTGCGAAGGAAAATAAAGATACTAGCCCTGACTTACTATTATAAATCTGACTTTTTTATCGTGTTGTGTGCCAAATTCCGGCGCATTGCACCAGAATTCTTTTGACGGCAGAAAAAAAAAAAAAAAACATGTCCAACTCTCCATTTTACTGAGAGAACCCGAAAAGGGGCGTGTCTTTCGATGAAAGGGGCGTGGTCACACAAAAAGGATGTGTTCCCGACATTTTCACAAAAACCCAACATATTTAATAAGGTTTCCACAGAAAATGTGGTGGATTTGAGCCGAGGAAAACCCGACAGATCAGAACATGTGTGAAAAAAAAATTTAAATAAATAAAGCTATATGTAAGGAAAAGTGCATAATGTAGGGAAACCTTAGTAAATACAGTGGAAAAAAAATTGTAGGGAAATAAAACCCACAAAGAAACCTACACAACACTCTTAGAAATTCAACCTAGTGGCCCTGATTTACTAACGCTTTCACCAAAAAAAAAAAAAGCACTTTTTTTGCTTTAAATTTTTGCAGAAAGAAATGAAAAATTCTCAAACTTTTGGGAAAATAAGCATTGCTTAAAAATTCATGGTACACTAACCTACACCAGAAAAATGTTTAGTATGGATAGATTATATTATACTAGTAACTTCTGTATGGGTAAGGCAATAGTCTCTTCCCAATCTCGGTGTAGGTCAGTATTCCCTGATATATACCTCTCACATTTCGTGTGTCTCAGAGTGGTTTTGCTGTGTGTGCATGTGTCTTTTCCTTGCACAATTGTTAGGTGCAGAGTCCACTCGCCGACTCGCAGGCGCTCTGTGTGGCATCTCGTAGTGGCGGATTGCCGCTGTGAGTAAGCCAGGGGCAGAGCGAGGCGAGGGAAGGGGGGGTTGGCATCAGCTGGAGGCACAAAATGGGTTGGGTCACCAGTGGATCTGCAGCGTAAAATACACTGTGGATCCATTACGTGTGACCCTACCCTTACAGTGGAAGGAAAAATCTTTATTATCCATAAACTTCTATTGCACACTATGACAGCAGTACCAGATTAGTCAGATGTCCAACTCTAATGGCACAGGACAGACACTGTGGACTTGAACAGGGTACATCCACAGGATAGGGGATAAAAGTCTGATCGCGGGGGTCCAACTGCTGGGGCTCCCTGTGATCTCCTGTACAGGCCCTGTCTTGCGTACCAGTACTTGGAGCTGAGCGGCCCCTACCTTCTTGGATAAACACAAGTGACTGCTCTCTCAGCCAATCACCGGCCGCAGTGATGTCCCACCTAAGCCGGTGATTGGCAGAGCAGGCTGTCTCTTGCCTTCGTCCAGGAAAGTGCTCGTCCTGTACAGAAGATCACGGGAGACTCCAGCCGTTGGACTGCCGCAATCAGGCATCCTATGGATAGGGAAAAAATGTCTAAAAAGTTTAGTTCCTTGGAATACCCCTACAAAGTGTCTGTCATTTAGAGAAAAAAAAAAAGCTGTCAGGGTTTGGGTGTTTTTCCCAGCACTTTCCATCAAATGGTAGAAGTCTAAACACCCAGCCTAGTGTTTGCTAGCCAGGGTGCATATCTGGGCATGCTGGTAGTTGTAGTTTTGCAATAACTGGTAGTACTCTGGTTGGGAAACCCTGTCCTGGCCGATCAAAACTTTTCACTTGTCTCTGTGACGTGAAGTTTTTCCTAATGACACAGACACTTTAATTCAAAAGTGCCCTCCAATATAGTTGCAGTTCCTGTTGTCACACCATGTGTGTAAAGGAAAGGTAACGACCACATTTTTACTGACTTCTGATCTATGAATACAGTATATGGATCTCTTGACAAATAAGAGATATAGATAAAGCACTCACCGCAGCAAGAGATTCAGCAACACGATTCAGATTTATTCCAAACTTGGAGTAGTGCAAACAAGGCGGACAGACACAGGGAGCATTGATGGAACAGGTGAGGCGGGGGCGTGACGAAGGGGTGGCAACCGGTTTCACGCACTGAGGCGCTTCCTCTGGCCCACACTGAGCGTGGGCCAGAGGAAGCGCCTCAGTGCGTGAAACCGGTTGCCACCCCTTCGTCATGCCCCCGCCTCACCTGTTCCATCAATTAGGGATCGACCGATATCGTTTTTTTTTTGGGGGGGGGGCGATAGCTGATAACTTATACCGGAATATCGGTATACGTTAACGGCTATTTAACCCCCCGTTCCCTGGCGACACCGCTGCAGATCATTGATTTAAAGCGAGCGCTTTAAATCAATGAACTGCAGCGGCTTTTGCGGTGTCAGAGACCACCACCACCCACTTCTCTCCCCCTGCCTGTCCTGGGGTCTTAAGTCCTATCACTGCCGCTGCCCCCCTCCCCCCCGCGCCATACGCCCCGCCACCCCGGCCAGAGACCACCACCACCGCTGCCCCATTGCCTCCCCCATTCCCGGTTTTATAATTACCTGTTCCTGGGATCCGCGCTACATCTGGCTCCGGTGGCGTTCTCCTGAGCTGTGACTGTGCGCACTGACGGTGATGTCGCGTTGAGGACGTCACTCGTCATTGTGCAGTGCACAGCGTAACACAGGACGCCGCAGGAGCCAGAAGCAGCCCGGGCCCCGGGAACAGGTAATTGTAAAACTGGGGATGGGGGAGGCAATGGGGGTAACGGTTGTGGTCTCTGGCCAGTGCGCGGGGGGGGGGCATTATCCGCAAGGTAATTGCCGATACCAAGAATGTCCCAAATCGTGAATATCGGCCAATAATATCGGCCAAACCGATAATTTGTCGATCCCTACCATCAATGCTCACTGTGTGTCTGTCCGCATTGTTTGTACCGCTCCAAGTTTGGAATAAATCTGAATCGTGTTGCTGAATCTCTGGCTGCTGTGAGTGCTTTATCTATATCTCTTTTGTCAAGAGTATGCTGTACCACTGAACTTTTTTCCTGATACGAGCACCGCCATCACTCATAGCAACCACTAACCGGACAGATACCTATACTAGCTGAACTGTATTATTCATACTATTGCTCTCTATATGCGTTAACAGTAGCGGTGCCAGACCTATTCGTTTGTTGTACAGTATATGGATCTTTTTACATTTTAAAGGGAAATCATCCACTCAATGTAGCCAAATTTTCTAGCCTTGGGCTACGTTCACACGGTAGAATTTCTAAGCTAAGTTCCGCTGGAATATTCACCTGGGAAATTCCACAAAATTTACTGCACACGGTGTTAAATGGGCTTTCCGCTGTCTAATTCACCTGATGGAATTTTCGCCTTGGAAATACCAGATTCTGCAAAAACACAAAACCGGTCTTTAAATTTTGTGGAATTTTGTGGTGGAATCCCATTAAAGTCAATCGTACTCTGAATCCCAGCCAGAATCTGTGTGTCGAGTGAACCCAAATAACGCAAAACATCCGCAGCCAGAATTGCAGAATGGAATTTAAGTGGAATCACAGAAAGTCTGCTGTGTGAACAAAGCCTTACTGCAGAGCTGTACTTGGTTTTGCCTCTCTTACCGCTGGCAATTGTTTGGCAGATTATTTTATTCATGCAAAGAAGAATATTTTCTGGCGCCTGAGAAGCTATGAAGAGATAAATTAAAAGGCTGTCCATTTGTGGTTTAATGTTTTCATCATCCTAGACACTCGGTCATGATAATAATGTGAAATATGTTTTCTTGTAACCTTTTCAATTATTTATACTGCAGCCAGAAGAGCACTGAATGACGGGTGTTCTCCTGTTATTATCGATAACACGAATATCCAGAGCTGGGAAATGAAGCCATATGTACAGATGGTGAGGATCCCGAACTGTTATGTGGAACACAAAGAAACTGCGAATACATTTACATATAGGAAACGCATCATCATCACAAGTCTAATTATACGTTCTTTTTTCTAGGCCATAGATAGGAGCTATTATATAGAATTTTTGGAGCCCGATACTTGGTGGAAAAAAGACGCTCATGAACTGGAAAAGTAAGATGATGTTTATAGGACAGTCAACATTCTCTATATGACCCATATGAACATGGGGGTTCCCCAACTTGCCAACCAATATGCCAACACATCACGTGTGGGGCATATGGCAGCCGGATCTGGCGGGATGATTTGAAAACAGTCAGCTTGACTCCAGTCAGCTCATTTTCAGACCGTATCCAGTTCTTTGCTGGACTGAAGACCGCCGTCTGCACAAGTTTTCAATTCAGATAGAAAGATAGATACTGTCCGAAAACGAGCTGGCAGAGTGGCGGCAGCCAGATTTCAAATATACCCATCAGATCCGGCTGCCGTATACCCCAAACGTGATGTGAATGCAGTCCTTCTATGTTTTGCTAATTCGTTGTTAAACATTGAGAATTGTCTCTCCAGGGCTGAGCATATGCAAGATCAAAGCAATAAAGCTTGTGAGGAAGTGAAAGGGATTTTCCCAAAATTTTTTACCCTTCCAGTACTTACCCTTTACCCTTCCAGTACTTATTAGCAGCTGTATGTTACAGAGGAAATTCTTTTCTTTTTTAATTTCTTTTCTGTCCACAGTGCTCTTTGCTGACACCTGATGCCCGTATCAAGAACTGTCCAGAGCAGGAGAAAATCCCCATAGCAAACCTATGCTGCTCTGGACAGTTCCTGACATGGACAGAGGTGTCAGAAGAGAGCACTGTGGACGTGACAAAAAAATTCAAAAATAATAGAATTTCCTCTGTAGCATGTACTGGAAGGCTGAAATTTTTTTAAATAGTCATTTACACATCTGTTTAACTTTCTGGCACCAGTTCATTTAAAAGATTTTTTTTTTTTTCCACCGGCGTACCCCTTTAACCCCTTTACTTAGCGCACCAGGACATATATTTACATCCTGTACATGACCTGAGCCTGATGGCAGCCAGGGACCCACCTGTAATGGCTGACAACCCCGATCACGTGGATGTCTGCCATTAACCCCATCAGATGCCGTGATCGATACAGATTACAGAATCTGTGGGAGTGCGGTCAGAAATATGAATGATCGGTTCGCCTGCAGCGCTGCCGCGGCGATCCGATCATCCAGAACAGCGCAGGGAGGTCCCCTCACCTGCCTCTGCTGCCTTCCACGGGTCTTCTGCTCTGGTCTGAGATGGAGCAGACCAGAGCAGAAGATGACCAATAACACTGATCAGTGCTATGCCCTGTGCATAGCACTGAACAGTATTAGCAATCAATAGTCCCTATGGGGACTATTAAAGGGTAAAAAAAAATTAGAAAAATCCCCTCCCCCAATAAAAATTTTAAATGTCCTTTTTTTCCCCATTTTACCCCCATAAAGTGTATAAAAAAAAATTAATACACACATTTGGTATCGCCGCGTGCGTAAATGGCAAAATATAATGTTGTTGATTCCGTACGGTGAGCGTAAAAAAAGAGCAAAATTGCTGCTTTTTTGTCACATTTTATTAAAAAAAATAATAATAAAAAAATTTATAAAAGTTTACCAAATGTGGTATCAATAAATAGTACAGATCATGGCGCAAAAAATGAGCCCTCATGCCACCGCTTATATGGAAAAATGAAAAAGTTATAGGTCATCAAAATAGAAGGATTTTAAACATACTACCGTATATGCCGGCGTATAAGACGACCCCCAACTTTTACAGTTAAAATATAGAGTTTGGGATATACTTGCCGTATAAGACTACCCCTCCTACCGCTATGTACAGTACCTTATAGTTCCCCCACATTAGGTCGGCAGCATGTTCCCCCACATTAGGTCGGCAGCATGTTCCCCCACATTAGGTCGGCAGCATGTTCCCCCACATTAGGTCGGCAGCATGTTCCCCCACATTAGGTCGGCAGCATGTTCCCCCACATTAGGTCGGCAGCATGTTCCCCCACATTAGGTCGGCAGCATGTTCCCCCACATTAGGTCGGCAGCATGTTCCCCCACATTAGGTCGGCAGCATGTTCCCCCACATTAGGTCGGCAGCATGTTCCCCCACATTAGGTCGGCAGCATGTTCCCCCACATTAGGTCGGCAGCATGTTCCCCCACATTAGGTCGGCAGCATGTTCCCCCACATTAGGTCGGCAGCATGTTCCCCCACATTAGGTCGGCAGCATGTTCCCCCACATTAGGTCGGCAGCATGTTCCCCCACATTAGGTCGGCAGCATGTTCCCCCACATTAGGTCGGCAGCTCCCCCCCCCCCCACATTAGGTTGGCAGCTCCCCCCCCCACATTAGGTCGGCAGCTCCCCCCCCCCCCCACATTAGGTCGGCAGCTCCCCCCACAGACATACAACTTTCAGCCATATAGAGTGTATGCCTGGAGGCTGTATGTCTGTGTACTGCCCCCCACAGTGTTCCGGTCACCGCTCCTCCGGCCCAGGTTCACAATCTACTGCTATGGCCTATGGACCATAGCAGCAGTCCCGGGACCAGAGGAGCGGTGATCGGAACACTGTAGATGACGCGCCGCCGGTCACTCACCAGGCCCCGGCCTCGCTCGTCCTCCTCCGGTCCTCCTGCGCCTCTATGGTTATACGCACGGGACGTCACTGACGTCCCGTGCGTACAACCATAGAGCGGTGGAGAAGCGCAGAGGGAACGGAGGAGGACGCGCGGCGGGCGGGGAATGGTAAGTGACCTGCGGACATCCTTATGTCCCGAAAAGATTTTTCTGGACACGGTGATGTCCGGCATAGGAATACTTACGATTATCGTGCCGGCTCCTGTGTGCGGCTGCAGGCGGGGGCCGGCCAGAGCATGTAAAAACTAATTCATGAATACTAAAAACCAGGGTGTCTCCAGCTGTTGTGAAACTACAACTACCAGCATGCCCGAACAGCCTTTGCCGGTCCGGGCATGCTGGGAGTTGTAGTTTCACAACAGCTGGAGGCACCCTGGTTTTTAAGTATACAGTTATTAGTTTGTACATGCTCTGGCCGGCCCCCGCATGCAGCCGCACACAGGAGCCAGCACGATAATCGTAAGTATTCCTATGCCGGACCCCAATACCCGGCGTATAAGACGACCCCCGACTTTTCAGAAGAAAATTCGGGGTTAAAAAGTCGTCTTATACGCCGGGATATACGGTAATTTGGTTAAAAAGTTAGCGATTTTTTTTTTAAGCGCAACAATAATAAAGTATGTAATCATGGGTATCATTTTAATCGTATTGATCCACAGAATAAAGAACATGTCATTTTTACCATAAATTGTACGGCGTGAAAACGAAACCTTCCAAAATTAGCAAAATTGCGGTTTTCTTTTTAATTTCCCCTCACAAATAGTATTTTTTTTTGGTTGCCATACATTTTATGGTAAAATGAGTGATGTCATTACGCAGGACAATTGGTCCCCAAAAAACAAGCCCTCATTCTAGTCTGTGGAAGAAAATGTAAAAGAGTTACGATTTTTAGAAGATGAGGAGGAAAAAAGCGAAAATGCAAAAATAAAATGGGCTTGGTCCTTAAAGGGGTTATCCAGGAAAAAATTTTTTTTTTTTTTATATATCAACTGGCTCCAGAAAGTTAAACAGATTTGTAAATGAGGAGAAAGCATAGGAGCAGGTGGAGCCAGCACTGTGTAAAATCATTCCTTTATTGAAATCCAGGTTAAAAGTCCATAGACAAGCAGAAGAAAAAATGAGCATTAGGACAACAGTGCATGTGTGCAAGGTTGGAGCACCTGTAGATGCCGACGCGTTTCAGGCCGTTTGGCCCTTAGTCATGGCATACATGTTGTCTCTCCAACACACTCTTTTATACTGAGGAGGCCTAATGTTCACCTCCCACAAGGGGAGGGGAAACAAGGACCAACCCATCTGACCAACTTTATTGTCCTGAGTGCAATAAAAACAAACATGATAAAAAGGTGCTTGCAAAAATCAAAAAGGAGCAAAAAAATATATAGAAAAATTATAAATTACAAAGGAATTTACAAACAAATACTTAATAGTGGAGGATTAGGTCTGTTCTGTTATTCAAACCAAAAGGATAAATGCTGTTAAATAGATAAATCCACATGGCTCCTCTGTTATGTAGGTGCTGTATATTGTCACCTCCTCTTTTGTTTGGAATCATTTTTTCTAATGCAGAAAATTTCAATTTTGAGACATCACCATTATGGGCTGAAAAGAAATGTCTTGACACATTAGACATAACACTAGTGAGGGGACCTGTTGACTGCAGAATATGCTCTTGAATTCATGAGCATATTCTGCCGTCACTATCACTAGTGTTATGTCTAATGTGTCAAGACATTTCTTTTCAGCCCATAATGGTGATGTCTCAAAATTGAAATTTTCTGCATTAGAAAAAATGATTCCAAACAAAAGAGGAGGTGACAATATACAGCACCTACATAACAGAGAAGCCATGTGGATTTATCTATTTAACAGCATTTATCCTTTTGGTTTGAGTAACAGAACAGACATAATCCTCCACTATTAAGTATTTGTTTGTAAATTCCTTTGTAATTTATAATTTTTCTATACATTTTTTTTGCTCTTTTTTGTTTTTTGCAAGCCTTTATATCATGTTTGTTTTTATTGCACTCAGGACAATAAAGTTGGTTGTTCAGATGGGTTGGTCCTTGTTTCCCCTCCCCTTGTGGGAGGTGAACATTAGGCCTCCTCAGTATAAAAGAGTGTGTTGGAGAAACAACATGTATGCCGTGACTAAGGGCCAAACGGCCTGAAACGCGTCGGCTCCAACCTTGCACACATGCACTGTTGTCCTAGTGCTCATTTTTTCTTCTGCTTGTCTATGGACTTTTAACCTGGATTTCAATAAAGGAATGATTTTACACAGTGCTGGCTCCACCTGCTCCTATGCTTTGAACTTTGAGGCTGGCCGTGCACGTGTGGAACAGGTGAGCGGAATCCCCTTTATCTTCAGATTTGTAAATTACTTCTATTAAAAAATCTTAATCCTTTCAGTACTTTTTAGCTGCTGAAGTTAAGCTGTTCTTTTCTGTCTGACAACAGTGCTCTCTGCTGACATCTCTGCTTGTCTCGGGAACTGCACAGAGTAGAATAGGTTTGCTATGGGGATTTGCTTCTACTCTGGACAGTTTCCTTGACAGGTGTCATCAGAGAGCACTTCTCTTTGATGACACGTGTCTCGGGAACTGTCCAAAGAAGAAGCAAACCTCTTCTACTCTGTGCAGTTCCCGAGACAAGCAGAGATGTCAGCAGAGAGCACTGTTGTCAGAGAGAAAAGAACAGCTTAACTTCAGCAGCTGATAATTATTGGAAGGATTAAGATTTTTTAATAGAAGTAATTTACAAATCCGTTTAACTTTCTGGAGCCAGTTGATATAAAAAAAAAAAAGTTTTTTCCTGGAATACCCCTTTAACCCCTTAAGGACTCAGCCCATTTTGGCCTTAAGGACTCAGACAATTTCATTTTTACGTTTTCATTTTTTCCTCCTCGCCTTCTAAAAATCATAACTCTTTTATATTTTCATCCACAGACTAGTATGAGGGCTTGTTTTTTGCGCGACCAGTTGTCCTTTGTAATGACATCACTCATTATATCATAAAATGTATGGCGCAACCAAAAAACACTATTTTTGTGGGGAAATTAAAACGAAAAACGCAATTTTGCTAATTTTGGAAGGTTTTGTTTTCACGCCGTACAATTTCTGGTAAAAATGACATGTGTTCTTTATTCTGAGGGTCAATACGATTAAAATGATACCCATTATTATATACTTTTATATTATTGTTGCGCTTAAAAAAAATCACAAACTTTTTAACCAAATTAGTACGTTTATAATCCCTTTATTTTGATGACCTATAACTTTTTTATTTTTCCGTATAAGCGGCGGTATGGGGGCTCATTTTTTGCGCCATGATCTGTACTTTTTTTTGATACCACATTTGTATATAAAAAACTTTTAATACATTTTTTATAATTTTTTTTTTTAATAAAATGTATTAAAAAAGTAGGAATTTTGGACTTTTTTAATTTTTTTTCGTTCACGCCGTTCACCGTACGGGATCATTAACATTTTATTTTAATAGTTCGGACATTTACGCACGCGGCAATACCAAATATGTCTATAAAAAATGTTTTTTACGCTTTTTGGGGGTAAAATAGGAAAAAACGGACGTTTTACTTTTTTATTGGGGGAGGGGATTTTTCACTTTTTTTTTACTTTTACTTTTACATTTTTTTTTACACTTGAATAGTCCCCATAGGGGACTATTCATAGCAATACCATGATTGCTAATACTGATCTGTTCTATGTATAGGACATAGAACAGATCAGTATTATCGGTCATCTCCTGCTCTGGTCTGCTCGATCACAGACCAGAGCAGGAGACGCCGGGAGCCGCACGGAGGAAGGTGAGGGGACCTCCGTGCGGCGTTATGAATGATCGGATCCCCGCAGCAGCGCTGCGGGCGATCCGATCGTTCATTTTAATCGCGAACTCCCGCAGATGCCGGGATCTGTATTGATCCCGGCACCTGAGGGGTTAATGGCGGACGCCCGCGAGATCGCGGGCGTCGGCCATTGCCGGCGGGTCCCTGGCTGCGATCAGCAGCCGGGATCAGCCGCGCATGACACGGGCATCGCTCCGATGCCCGCGGTTATGCTTAGGACGTAAATGTACGTCCTGGTGCGTTAAGTACCACCTCACCAGGACGTACATTTACGTCCTGCGTCCTTAAGGGGTTAAGGATGTCAAAAAGATGTCAACTTTTGAACACTATTTTCGAGTTTATATCCAAACAGCATAGAACGTAGGGTATGAATACATTACTGATTCTGAGATACAGCCTGTATTATACTCCAGAGCTGCACTCACAAGTCTGGTTGAAGTAAATGCTTATCATTTCTCTGTTCTCAGGAGGAACACGCACAGAGTCCCACGTGAAAAGATTTCCCAAATGTTGGAACGATACGAGCATGATATGACTGTCCCCGTGGTCATGAACTCAATGGAACCCCGTCTTAGTCGCCCTAGTCGCCCACCTCCAGAGGCCCGGCAGAGGTGGGGAGCCTCTGTTGACTGTTCACATAACAGCTCCTCTTTCCATAGCAGATAACAGTCTCCATCTTGCACATATCCCTCCCACAATGCATGTGCCCCCTTCCTGCAACTTTTTATTTTTAAATTTAATTTATAAATATGGATTTACAGATGCACAGAAGTGTTTTCTGGCAGATTTGATGCCATTCCCTTTTTTATTTCTGAAGATTTTATGGTGCAAGACAAACTGTATTCTGTAAATAAGTATTTAAAGGGGTATTCCAGGCCAAAACTTTTTTTTTATATATCAACTGGCTCCGGAAAGTTAAACAGATTTGTAAATTACTTCAATTAAAAAAATCTTAATCCTTCCAATAGTTATTAGCTTCTGAAGTTGAGTTATTTTCTGTCTAACTGCTCAATAATGATGTCACGTCCCGGGAGCTGTGCAGTTCCTATGGGGATATTCTCCCATCATGCACAGCTCCCGGGACGTGACATCATCATTGAGCAGTTAGACAGAAAACTTCAGAAGCTAATAACTATTGGAAGGATTAAGATTTTTTAATAGAAGTAATTTACAAATCTGTTTAACTTTCCAGAGCCAGTTGAGATATATATATATATATATATATATATATATATATATATATATATATATATATATATATATATTTATATATATTAGAATATAATAAGGTTTTGCCTGGAATACCCCTTTAAAGAGTCAGGGTTGCTTCCCTTTTACTACTTGTGTTTCAGTACGTAGACTCCTTTTTATCAGTATCTATTTTATTTCTTGTGTTTCCGAAAACAGCACAATATTTTTAAGACTTCTCTATAAACCTTTTCTATTGTAAAAAAAAGATAATAAAAAACAGCCACTGTACTATACTGATAATATTCTAGTGCCTGAATTTTTATAAAATTTATCATAATAATAATAATTTACTTTGGCAATAAGATTGAATATAAATCCTATTGACTTTCACATGTCAAGTTTAGAATGCGTCGGGTCTCCCGATCTTCAGTAATAGACTGGTGAAGTGCGTGGCAGCGAGCTTTACTGCCTTGACAGCCGTCAGATTCGAATCATTCACTCCATAGACCAGTGTTTCCCAACCAGGGTGCCTCCAGCTGTTGCAAAACTACAACTCCCAGCATGCCCGGACAGCCTTTGGCTGTCCGGGCATGATGGGAGTTGTAGTTTTGCAACAGCTGGAGGCACCCTGGTTGGGAAACACTGCCATAGACTAATGCAGTAAATTAGTTGGCCTTGCCGAGGCCTGAAGGGCGTGCTGCCACACACTTCGCCCCACTATTACTCTTGATCAGAGCCGGTCTAAGGACTGAGACGTTGTGCAATCTAAACTTTTGGACAACGTCAAAAGTATATATTAAGGACACTCTTAAAGGGGTACTCCAATGGGAAAACATTTTTATTTATTTTTTTAAATCAACTGGTGCCAGAAAGTTAAACAGATTTGTAAATTACTTAAAAAATCTTAAACCTTCCAGGACTTATCAGCTGCTGTATGCTCCACAGGAAGTTCTTTTCTTTTTGAATTTCCTTTCTGTCTGACCACAGTGCTCTTTGCTGACACCTCAGTCCATTTTAGGAACTGTCCAGAGCAGGATAGGTTTTCTATGGGGATTTGCTCCTACTCTGGACAGTTCCTGACATGGACAGAAGTGTCAGCAGAGAGCACTGTGGTCGGCAGAAAGGAAATTCAAAAAGAAAAGAACTTCCTGTGCATATAACAGCAGCTAATAAGTACTGGAAGGATTAAGATTTTTTAATAGAAGTAATTTATAAATCTGTATAGCTTTCTTACACCACTTGATTAAAAAAAAAAAATGTCCAGTGGAGTACCCCTTTAACCCCTTAAGGACCAGGCCATTTTACACCTTAGGACCAGAGCGTTTTTTGCACATCTGACCACTGTCACTTTAAACATTAACTCTGGAATGCTTTTAGTTATCAATCTGATTCCGAGATTGTTTTTTCGTGACATATTCTACTTTAACATAGTGGTAAAATTTTGTGGTAACTTGCATCCTTTCTTGGTGAAAAATCCCAAAATTTGATGAAAAATTTGAAAATTTAGCATTTTTCTAACTTTGAAGCTTTCTGCTTGTAAGGAAAATGGATATTCAAAATATATATTTTTTTTAATTCACATTTCCAATATGTCTACTTTATGTTTGCATCATAAAATTGACATGTTTTTACTTTTGGAAGACACCAGAGGGCTTCAAAGTTCAGCAGCACTTTTCCAATTTTTCACAAAATTTTGAACCTCGCTTTTTTTCAGAGACCAGTTCAGGTTTGAAGGGTTTTCCCATTAGAAATACCCCACAAATGACCCCATTATAAAAACTACACCCCCCAAAGTATTCAAAATGACAATCAGTAAGTGTTTCAACCCTTTAGGTGTTTCACAGGAATAGCAGCAAAGTGAAGGAGAAAATTCACAATCTTTATTTTTTACACTCGCATGTTCTTGTAAATTCTTTTCAATTTTTACAAGGGGTAAAAAGAGAAAATGTATACTTATATTTGTAGCCCAATTTCTCTCGAGTAAGCACATACCTCATATGTCTATGTAAAGTGTTCGGCGGGCGCAGTAGAGGGCTCAGAAGCGAAGGAGTGACAAGGGGATTTTGGAGAGTACGTTTTTCAGAAATGGTTTTTGGGGGGCATGTTGCATTTAGTAAGCCCCTATGGTGTTTCACGACTTTTGCATATGTAAAAAAAATTATTTTTTTTCACTAAAATGTGTTTCCCCCCAAATTTCACATTTTTGCAAGGGTTAATAGCAGAAAATACCCCCCAAAATTTGTAACCCCATCTCTTCTGAGTATGGAGGCACCCCATAAGTTGGCATGAAGTGCATTACGGGCGAACTACAATGCTCCGAACAGAAGGAGTGATATTTGACTTTTTGAGAGCAAATTTTGCTCGGGGGGCATGTCGCATTTAGGAAGCCCCTATGGTGCCAGAACAGCAAAAAAAAAAAAAACACATGGCATACCATTTTGGAAACTAGACCCCTTGAGGAACGTAACAAGGAATAAAGTGAGCCTTAATACCCCACACGGGTTTCACGACTTTTGCATATGTAAAAAAATATATATTTTTTTTTCACTAAAATGTGTTTCCCCCCAAATTTCACATTTTTGCAAGGGTTAATAGCAGAAAATACCCCCCCCCCAAATTTGTAACCCCATCTCTTCTGAGTATGGAGGTACCCCATAAGTGGACCTGAAGTGCACTACGGGCGAACTACAATGCTCAGAAGAGGAGGAGCACCATTGAGCTTTTGGAAAGAGAATTCGTTTGTAATGGTAGTCAGGGGCCATGTGCATTTACAAAGCCCCCCGTGGTGCCAGAACAGTGGACCCCCCCACATGTGACCCCATTTTGTAAACTACACCCCTCACAGAATTTAATAAGTGGTGCAGTGAGCATTTACACCCCACTGGCGTTTGACAGATCTTTGGAACAGTGGGCTGTGCAAATGGAAAATTAAATTTTTCATTTTCACGGATCACTGTTCCAAAAATCTGTCAGACACCTGTGGGGCGTAAATGCTCACTGTACCCCTTATTAAATTACATGAGGGGTGTAGTTTCCAAAATGGGGTCACATATGTGGGGGGGGGGTCCATTGTTCTGGTACCATGGGGGCTTTGTAAACACAAGTGGCCTTCAATTCCGGACAAATTTTCTCTTCAAAATCCCAATGGCGCTCCTTCTTCTGAGCATTGTAGTGCACCCATAGAGCACTTTACATCAACATATGGGGTATGCTCTTACTCAGAAGAAATTGGGTTACAAATTTTGGAGGGCCTTTTTTTATTTTCCCTTGTGAAAATGAAAAATTTAGGGTGACACCAGCATTTTAGTGAAAAATATTTTTTTTTTCATTTTCCCATCCAACTTTAATGAAAATTTGTCAAACACCTGTGGGGTGTTCAGGCTCACTATACCCCTTGTTACATTCCGTGAGGGGTGTAGTTTGCAAAATGGGGTCACATGTGGGTATTTATTGTTTTGCGTTTATGTCAGAACCGCTGTAAAATCAGCCACCCCTGTGCAAATCACCAATTTAGGCCTCAAATGTACATGGTGCGCTCTCACTCCTGAGCCTTGTTGTGCGTCCGCAGAGCATTTTACGTCCACATCTGGGGTATCTCCGTACTCAGGAGAAATTGCGTTACAAATTTTGGGGTCTTTTTTTCCTTTTACCTCCCGTGAAAATAAAAAGTAAAGGACAACACCAGCATGTTAGTGTAAAAAAATTTTTTTTTTTTTTTACACTAACAGGCTGGTGTAGACCCCAACTTTTCTTTTTCATAAGGGGTAAGAGGAAAAAAAGCCCCCAAAATTAGTAGTGCAATTTCTCCTGAGTACGGAGATACCCCATATGTGGCACTAAACTGTTTCCTTGAAATAAGACAGGGCTCTGAAGTGAGAGAGCACCATGCGCATTTGAGGACTAAATTAGGGATTGCACAGGGGTGGACATAGGGGTATTCTACGCCAGTGATTCCCAAACAGGGTGCCTCCAGCTGTTGCTAAACTCCCAGCATGCCTGGACAGTTAGTGGCTGTCCGGAAATGCCGGGAGTTGTTGTTTTGCAACAGCTGGAGGCTCTGTTTTGGAAACACTGCCCTACAATACGTTTATTTTTTATTAGGGGGACAGTGTAAGGGGGTGTATATGTAGTGTTTTACTCTTTATTATGTGTAAGTGTAATGTAGTGTAGTGTTTTTAGGGTACGTTCACACTGGCAGAGGTTTACAGTGAATTTACCGCTAGGAGTTTGC
The DNA here is from genome assembly GCF_029499605.1 of Hyla sarda. NCBI lineage: Eukaryota > Metazoa > Chordata > Amphibia > Anura > Hylidae > Hyla > Hyla sarda. Next base: position 60,735,890 of record NC_079190.1, on the reverse strand, counting down.
GCTGCGGTGAAAAATTTGCCACAGCCCAAACTTGAAGCAGAAAACTTACTGTAAACCCGCCAGTGTGAATGTACCCTGTACGTTCACATGGGGGGGCAAACCTCCAGCTGTTTCAAAACTACAACTCCCAGCATGTACTGACAGACCGTGCATGCTGGGAGTTGTACTTTTGCAACAGCTGGAGGCACACTGGTTGGAAAACCTTCAGTTAGGTTCTGTTACCTAACTCAGTATTTTCCAACCAGTGTGCCTCCAGCTGTTGCAAAACTTCAACTCCCAGCATGTACTGATCGCCGAAAGGCATGCTGGGAGATGTAGTTATGCAACAGCTGGAGGGATCACAACTACAACTCCCAGCATGCAGAGACAGCTGTTTGCTGTTTAGGCTTGCTGGGAGTAGCAGTTTTGCAACATCTGGAGAGCTATAGTTTAGAGACCACTGCACAGTGGTCTCCAAACTGTGGACCTCCAGATGTTGCAAAACTACAACTCCCAGCATGCCCAGACAGCAAACTGCTGTCTGGGCATGCTGGGAGTTGTAGTTTTGCAAGATCTGGAGGTGCACAGTATAGAGATCACTTTGCAGTGGTCTCAAACTGTAGACCTCCAGCTGTTGCAAAACTGCAACTCCCAGCAAGCCTAAACAGCTCTCTGGGCATGCTGGGAGTTGTAGTTTTGCAACATCTGGAGGGTTACAGTTTAGAGACCACTATAGTGGTCTCAGACTGTAGCCCTTCAGATGTTGCTAAGTAACTCACCGCCTTCCGTTGGATCCAGGGAGCTGCGTCGCGGTCCTCTTCTTCCGCCGATCGTCGCCCACTGCCGCCTCTGATCGTCGCCCGCTGCCGTCGCCGATGGGTAAGTGGATCTTCGGCGCCGGTCCCTGTCGGTTTCCCCGTCCTGCCCCGCCTATTGTGGGTGGGCAGGACGGGGAAACCGAAAGTAAACCCCTCCGCCCCCGATCTGCTATTGGTGGTCGCGTCTAGACCACCAATAGCAGAGATAGGAGGGGTGGCAACCCTGCCACCTCACTCCTATCGCTACAGGGGGATCGTGGACACCCGCGATCCCCCTTCTATTCCGGGTCACCATAGGCCCGTATGACCCGGAATCGGCGCAAATCGCAAGTGTGAATTCACTTGCGATTTGCGCCGATCGCCGACATATGGGGGGGGGGGGGGGGTCTAATGACCCCCCTGGGCATTTGCGCTAGATATCAGCAGTCACCCCGGCGCGATCCCCGCCCGGCGTGCGGCGGGGACCGAAATTCCCATGGGCGTACAGGTACGCCCTTGGTCCTTAAGTACCAGGGAGCAAAGGCGTACCTGTACGCCCTTGGTCCTTAAGGGGTTAAAGCCGCACAAAGTCATATGGTAATTTATGTATACATAATGTTTATTCCTTGCAAAGTCCCCTTTAAAAAGATTTTCCCATAAAGGACACTCCTCACCTATGCAGGATAGGTGATTGACATATCAGTGGGGACCCCCACCAATGGACATCATAAGTCCCCCCTTTGAATTGCGCAGAGGACGGACGTGTGCGCTGCTGCACCATTTAACTCCAAAAGCCGGACAAGGATAGCTGAGCACAGCAGGAACAGCTCAACTCTTGCCCATAGGATGTGTGTTGTATTTCGGCTTTTCTTTATTCAGGTGAATTGAGTCTGGGCTGCAATATCAATGTGGGGGTGTTTTTATTTTTATTATTTATTAGTCCTTAAAGGGGTATTCCTATCTCCTTAAGGGTCTATTCACACTTACAGTATTCTGCGCAGATTTGATGCGCAGGATTTCAAGCTGTGTTCAGTCTACATTGAAATCTGCAGCAGAAAATCCTGTGCATCAAATCTGCACAGAATACTGTACGTGTGAATAGACCATAAAGGAGGATTACTATTTCCACTTTACAGCATCATGAAAGACAAACCTTTTACTTACCTCCAGCGTTCCCACGGTGCCCTTGGTGTCCCACTCCAGACCCCGGGCAGCGACACTCTTCCTCTCAGAAATCGTGACACCGGGGCTCAGAGTGTCACACTGCGGCTTAGTCAATTACTGACCACAGTGAGATGGCAAGAAGAGAGCCGAGACTGCAGCAGAGAGGTAATCGGGAGATGAGACAATCTGTTTAAAGGGGTACTCCGGTAGAAAAAAAATGTTTTTTTAATCAACTGGTACCAGAAATTTAAACAGATTTGTTCTTGACTTCTATTAAAATATCTTTACCCTTCTTGTACTTGTTAGCAGCTGTATGCTACAAAGGTAAATCTTTATTTTTTTTAATTTCTTTTTTGTCTTGTCCACAGTGCTCTCTGCTGACACCTGATGTCCGTATCAGGAACTGTCCAGAGCAGGAAAAAAATCACCATAACAAACAAATGCTGCGCTGGACAGTTCCTGGCACAGACAGAGGTGTCAGCAGAGAGCAATGTGGACAAGACAAAAAGAAATTCAAAAAGAATAGAATTTCTTCTGTAGCATACAGCTGCTAATAAATACTGGAAGGGTAAAGATTTTTTAATAGAAGTAATTTACAACTTTCTGGCACCAGTTCATAAAAAATAAAAAAAATAAAAAGTTTTCCACCGAAGTACCCCTTTAACCCCTTAAGGACCCTTGACATATCGCTATGTCATGGGACCCTGGTAGTTAAGGACCCATGACGTACGCGTACGTCCGTGGGAATTCCTGTTCCCGTCGGGCGGGGACCAGACCGGGGTGACTGCTGATATCAATCAGCAGGCACCCCGTGCACATGCCCAGGGGGGTCATCAGACCCTCCCATGTTGACAATCACCGCAAATCGCCGGTGAATTCACACTGGCGATTTACAGCTATTCCGGGTCATACGGGTCTATGGTGACCCGGAAAATAAGGGGGATCGGGGTTGTCCAAGACACCCACGATCCTCCTGAAGGGATAGGAGTGAGGTGGCAGGGGTGCCACCCCTCCTATCCCTGCTATTGATCATCTAGAAGCAATGACCAATATTAGATCGGGGGTTGGGGGGGGGGTTAACTTTCGGTTTCCCCGTTCTGCCCACCCACAATAGGCCGGGCAGAATGGGGAAACCGACAGGGACAGTCACCGAAGTCCACTTACCCATCGGCAACGGATGCGGGAGGCGATCGGCTGCGGTGATAGGCGGGCGGCGATGTCGTGCGGCTGGCTCCCTGGATCCTACTGAAGCCGGTGAGTTGCCTAGCAATATCTGGAGGGCTACAGTTTGAGACCATTATACAGTGGTCTCTAAACTGTAGCCCTCCAGATGTTGCAAAACTACAACTCCCAGCATGCCCAGACAGCTGTTTGGGCATGCTGGGATTTGTAGTTGCATACCTCCAGTTGTTGCATAACTACATCTCTTATGGCCTTCGGCGATCAGTACATGCTGGGAGTTGTAGTTTTGCAACAGCCGGAGGCACACTGGTTGGAAAATACTGAGTTAGGTAACAGAACCTAACTGAAGGTACATGGTCTGTCAGTACATGCTGGGAGTTGTAGTTTTGAAACAGCTGGAGGTTTGCCCCTCCCCCCCATGTGAATGTACAGGGTACATTCACACAGGCAGGTTTACAATAAGTTTCCTGCTTGAAGTTTGAGCTGCAGCAAATTCCCTAGCGGGAAATTCACTGCAAACCTCCGCCAGTGCGACTGTACCCTAAAAACACTATACTACATTAACACATAATAAAGGGTAAAACACTACGTATACACCCCCTTACACCCCCCCCCCCCCCCACCACCACCACCACCACCACCACCACCACCACCAATAAAAATGAAAAACATATTGTACGGCAGTGTTTCCAAAACGGAGCCTCCAGCTGTTGCAAAACAACAACTCCCAGCATTGCCGGACAGCCAATGACTGTCCAGGCATGCTGGGAGGTTAGCAACAGCTGGAGGCACCCTGTTTGGGAATCACTGGCGTAGAATACCCCTATTCAATCGCTAATGTAGTCCACAAATGCCCTCTCATTTCGGAGCCCTGTCGTGTTTCAAAGAAACAGTTTAGGGCCACATATGGGGTATTTCCGTACTCGGGAGAAATTGCACCACAAATTTTGGGGGGCTTTTTCTCCTTTTACCCATTATGAAAAGGAAAAGTTGGGGGCTACACCAGCCTGGTGTTGCCCCCTACTTTTTATTTTCACAAGCGGTAAAAGGGAAAAAAAAGACCCCAAAATTTGTAACGCAAATACCCCATATGTGGGCGTAAAATGCTCTGCGGGCGCACAACCAGGCTCAGGAGTGAGAGCGCACTATGTACATTTGAGGCCTAAATTGGGGATTTGCACAGAGGTGGCTGATTTTACAGTGATTCTGACATAAACGCAAAAAAATAAATACCCACATGTGGAAACTACACCCCTCACGGAATGTAACAAGGGGGTATAGTGAGCCTTAGCACCCCACAGGTGTTTAACCCCTTAAGGACCAGGCCATTTTACACCTTAGGACCAGAGCGTTTTTTGAACATCTGACCACTGTCACTTTAAACATTAATAACTCTGGAATGCTTTTACTTATCATTCTGATTCTGAGTTTGTTTTTTAGTGACATATTCTACTTTAACATGGTGGTAAATTTTTGTGGTAACTTGCATCCTTTCTTGGTGAAAAATCCCAAAATTTGATGAAAAAATTGAAAATTTAGCATTTTTCTAACTTTGAAGCTCTCTGCTTGTAAGGAAAATGGATATTCCCCCCAAAAAAAATTTAATTCACATTTCCAATATGTCTACTTTATGTTTGCATCATAAAATTGACAAGTTTTTACTTTTCGAAGACACCAGAGGGCTTCAAAGTTCAGCAGCAATTTTCCAATTTTTCACAAAATTTTCAAACTCACTATTTTTCAGGGACCAGTTCAGGTTTGAAGTGGATTTGAAGGGTCTTCATATTAGAAACACCCCATAAAAGACCCCATTATAAAAACTGCACCCCCAAAGTATTCAAAATGACATTCAGTCAGCGTTTTAACCCTTTAGGTGTTTCACAGGAATAGCAGCAAAGTGAAGGAGAAAATGCACAATCTTCATTTTTTACACTTGTATGTTCTTGTAAACCCAATTTTTGAATTTTTACAAGGGGTAAAAGGAGAAAATGTATACTTGTATTTGTAGCCCAATTTCTCTCGAGTAAGCACATACCTCATATGTCTGTAAATTGTTCGGCGGGCGAGGTAGAGGGCTCAGAAGGGAAGGAGCGACAAGGGGATTTTGGAGAGTACGTTTTTCTGAAATGGTTTTTGGGGGGCATGTTGCATTTAGGAAGCCCCTATGGTGCCAGAACAGCAAAAAAAAAACACATGGCATACCATTTTGGAAACTAGACCCCTTGAGGAACGTAACAAGGAATAAAGTGAGCCTTAATACCCCACAGGGGTTTCACGACTTTTGCATATGTAAAAAAAAAATTATTTTTTTTCACTAAAATGTGTGTTTCCCCCCAAATTTCACATTTTTGCAAGGGTTAATAGCAGAAAATACCCCCCAAAATTTGTAACCCCATCTCTTCTGGGTATGGAGGTACCCCATAAGTTGACCTGAAGTGCACTACGGGCGAACTACAATGCTCAGAAGAGGAGGAGTCATATTTGGCTTTTTGAGAGCAAATTTTGCTCAGGGGGCATGTCGCATTTAGGAAGCCCCTATGGTACCAAGACAGCAAAAAACAAACAAAAAAAAACACATGGCATACTATTTCGGAAACTACATCCCTCAAGGAACATTACAAGGGGTACAATGAGTCTTAACACCCCACCCCCAATATTCATGAAGTGGGATGTGAAAATGAAAAATTTGATTTTTTTACACTAAAATGCTGGGGTTACCCCAAATTTTTCATTTTGACAAGTGGTAAAAGGAGAAAATGTTATTGTAAATGTGTAAATACATTTCTTTGGAGTAAGGACATACCGTATATACTCGAGTATAAGCCGACCCGAGTATAAGCCGAGACCCCTAATTTCAACCCAAAATCCCAGGAAAAGTTATTGACTCGAGTATAAGCCTAGGGTGGGAAATACCTCATCCCCCCCTGTCATCATCCAGACCCGTCATTAACATCCTCATCATCCCCTTGTCATCATCCCACACATCCCCCCTTCATCATCCCCTTGTCATCATCCCACACATCCCCTTATCATCCCACACATCCCCCTTCATCATCCCCTTGTCATCATCCCACACATCCCCTTATCATCCCACACATCCCCCCTTCATCATCCCCTTGTCATCATCCCACACATCCCCCCTTCATCATCCCCTTGTCATCATCCCACACATCCCCCCTTCATCATCCCCTTGTCATCATCCCACACATCCCCTTATCCCACACATCCCCCCTTCATCATCCCCTTGTCATCATCCCACACATCCCCCCTTCATCATCCCCTTGTCATCATCCCACACATCCCCTTATCATCCCACACATCCCCCCTTCATCATCCCCTTGTAATCATCCCACACCCCCCCCCTTCATCATCCCCACCCCCCTTCATCATCCCCACACCCCCCCCCCCTTCATCATCCTCTTCTCATCATTCGCCCTCAGTGGTCTTCAACCTGCGGACCTCCAGAGGTTTCAAAACTACAACTCCCAGCAAGCCCGGGCAGCCATCGGCTGTCCGGGCTTGCTGGGAGTTGTAGTTTTGAAACCTCCGGAGGTCCGCAGGTTGAAGACCACTGCGGCCTTCAACATGCGGACCTCCAGAGGTTTCAAAACTACAACTCCCAGCAAGCCCGGGCAGCCATCGGCTGTCCGGGCTTGCTGGGAGTTGTAGTTTTGAAACCTCCGGAGGTCCGCAGGTTGAAGACCACTGCGGCCTTCAACATCATCCAGCCCCCTCTCACCCCCTTTAGTTCTGAGTACTCACCTCCGCTCGGCGCTGGTCCGGTCCTGCAGGGCTGTCCGGTAAGGAGGTGGTCCGGTGAGGAGGTGGTCCGGGCTGCTATCTTCACCGGGGGCGCCTCTTCTCCGCGCTTCCGGCCCGGAATAGAGCCGTTGCCTTGACAACGACGTATCTGCGTCGTTGTCAAGGCAACGTGACTATTCTGAGGCCGGGCCCGAAGCGCTTAGAAGAGGCCTCCCCGGTGAAGATAGCAGCCCGGACCACCTCCTCACCGGACCACCTCCTTACCGGACAGCCCTGCAGGACCGGACCAGCGCCGAGCGGAGGTGAGTACTCAGAACTAAAGGGGGTGAGAGGGGGCTGGATGATGTTGAAGGCCGCAGTGGTCTTCAACCTGCGGACCTCCGGAGGTTTCAAAACTACAACTCCCAGCAAGCCCGGACAGCCGATGGCTGCCCTGGCTTGCTGGGAGTTGTAGTTTTGAAACCTCTGGAAGTCCGCAGGTTGAAGACCACCGCGGGTGGGGGAGTTCACTCGAGTATAAGCCGAGGGGGGTGTTTTCAGCACGAAAAATCGTGCTGAAAAACTCGGCTTATACTCGAGTATATACGGTACCTTAAGTCTGGGCGTAAACAGCTTGCACACTGGTCTGAGAGGAGCAGGTCGCATTCAGGGGCCTTGAGCTTCTGCGTTGCGGCCTATGGAGCCAGAACAGTGGAACCCCCCCTCAAGGGGCATTACATGGGGTAAATAACAACTGGGGTACACTAAATAACTAAAATGGGGTACAGTGGGACATAAAATTATAAAACAGGTTATGTTCCCAGAATGATGACCCAGAACATAGCCAAAACTAAAAAATATGCCTGTCCCAAACCCTATGCTCTGAATCATCTTTCTGGGAATGTGATGTGTGTGGCCGTCCCTAACCTGTTGCCTCAAATGCGCACCCCGCTCAGGTGGAGAGAGAGCGCTGCGCATTTGAGGCAACAAAAAAAGTCCCCAATGATAGTGACTCAGTGACCCATGACCCAGAGAAAAAAATACCCCCAGAGGTCTTATCAGTTTTTTTTTTTTTTTTTTTTTTAGATGAGTTTGTTTTGGGCAATTTAGTGGTTTTATGGTTTTAAAATTTGGAATGTACTCTGGACTTGGTACATTGGGGTCAAATTATGGAAAATTTTAATGAAAAGGGAAAATTTAGTACTGCATGGAAGTGTGATACTCCCTGAAGCAGTTTTTAATGCAGATGCCCGGATTATCGGGCAAGTGTCACATTGAGTGGTGGTGTCCTTGCGAATCCACCTCCTGTTACACACTCTGCATTTTTTCTGGGATCGTCCCTTCTTTCCAATGTGGGGGACCTCACCTGGAAAGTGTTGGCCTGGGACGATCCTGGCACCTATAACTCCAGTTCCTTGGGAAGTCCGGCCTGCTCTTTCCTGGTCGCCAAAGATCAGGACCTTTAGGACTTCTTCTTGGAACTGGAGGAATGTCCCTGTGTTGCCAGCGTACTTGGACAGTACAAAAGCGTTGAACATGGCAACCTGTACCAAGTAGACCGCAACTTTTTTGTACCATACCCGTGTTTTCCGCATGGCCATGTATGGCTTGAGGACTTGATCAGAAAGATCAACTCCCGCCATATACCGATTGTAGTCCAGAATACAATCGGGCTTGAGGACCGGTGTTGTGGTACCTCGCACAGGGAAAGGTGAGCTGCCGTTACCATGAAAAGTGGTCAGCATAAGGACATTCCTCTTATCCTTATACCTGACCAGCAACAGGTTTTCATGGGTAAGGGCACGGGACACACCCTTGGGCATAGGTGTCTGGCGAAAATTTAGAGGGAGGCCTCTCTGGTTTTTCCGCACGGTCCCACAAGCGGACTTGGATCTGGCGGCAAGGAATGCTGGTATAAAAGTTGTCCACGTACACGTGGTAACCCTTATCCAGCAAAGGGTGCACAAGCTCCCAAACTATTTTCCCACTAACACCCAGAGTGGGGGAACAATCTGGGGGTTCAATACGGGAATCTCGTCCCTCCTACACTCTAAACTTGAGAGTGTACCCGGAGGTACTCTCACAAAGTTTATAGAGCTTCACGCCATACCGCGCCCGCTTCGAGGGAATATACTGGCAGAAGATGAGTCTCCCCTTAAAACTGATAGGAGACTCATCAACCGAGAGCTTCCTGAGGGGTACGTAGGCCTCCAAAAATTTGGCCCCAAAGTGATCGGTGACCGGCCTCACTTTGTAAAGCCGGTCATGGGCGGGATCACCTTGGGGCGGACATGCCGCACTATCTGCATAATGCAGGCATTTCTGAATGACCTTGAACCGCCTCAGTGCCATGACCATACTGTAAAGCGGGGTCTGGTAGAGGATGTCCCCGCTCCAGTACTGTCTGACACTTGGTTTTTTGACCAGGCCCATATGCAGCAAGAGGCCCCAAAATGTCCTCATCTCTGCTGCATCAATGGCGTACCATTCATTGGGCCTGGCCAAAACAGAATCAGGGTAGTGGGCGATGAACTGCCTGGCGTACAGATTCGTCTGCTCCACCATGTAATTAACAAAACTGTCACTGAAAAAATAACTGAAATAGTCAATTTCAGTGAATCCAGAATTGTCAATCCGGATTCCGGAGTCGCCAACAAACTCCGGAACCCCTGGCTGATAAGCCTCTGGGGGTCTCCAGACAGGTTCACCGGAAGGGGGCTCCGGTAAACTTGTCTGGGGGTCGGACTCCTAGTACGAGCAGCATCACCACTCGCACTAGTGCCGGCCACTGGGCCACTATCATGGGGGGTGCGTGGCCTCGCCTGGCGGCGTCTCCGCTGCCGTATAGGTGACTCATCATCAGTACTAGATGATGAGGAGGACGATGAAGAAAACAGAAATGTTGGATCTTCATCGTCCTCACTGACTGACAGATTTGGAGTCGGAGGCAAGAAAAGCGTATGCCTCCGCTGCCGAAAATGCCCGGCGAGCCATCGCCTTTTTTCTACGGTGGTGGTGGTGGGGGGGGGGGGCGGGGGGTGGTATGAGTATGTAGTGTGTGATTGGTGTAACTATCTGTATGGGGGGAAAAAGCGCTGCGGCCAAAAATAAAAAAAAAATGGCCAAATGCAGCGCCCTGAATCCCTAATAGGGCCCGGGTCACACTAAAAAAAATTGTGGCGGACCCTTTAGGTCCTATTAGGGGGTCAGGGGGGAATTTTTTTTTAATTTTTTTTTTTACACTTTTTTTTTTTTTTTTACTGGTTAACCCTACCTGTCTCTGGGGCTGTACTCTCTCCCTGCTCTAAGGGGGGTCTTCCTCTGTGAGGGGCTCCGATCTTCCCTGGCTCCTTCTCGCAGCTCTGGCCACTGAATGAACTCGGGGAGCAAGCAGAGCCGCGAGAAGGGGCCGTAAACCCCTCCCCTGCAGGCTGCTATTGGCCGGACGATCGTCTGGCCAATAGCAGCGATCCTGGGGGGGTTGGCGAAATCGCCACCTCCCCATAGATACAGAGGGTGATAGGGGGTGTATCCTACACCCCCGATCACCTTGTATCTCTGTGACCCGCATCACCGGAATAGCCGAAAATTGCAAGTGTGAATTCACTTGCGATTTTCGGCGATCGCCTACATGGGGGGGGGGGGTCTGATGACCCCCCTGGGCATTGGCGCGGGGTGCCTGCTGGGGTGCTGGGGCGGGGTGCCTTAAGTACCAGGGAGCAAAGGCGTACCTGTACGCCCTTGGTCCTTAAGGGGTTAAAGAAAAAAAATCACTAAAATGCTGGTTACCCTAAATTTTTCATTTTCACAAGGGAAAATAGGAAAAAGCCCCCCAAAATTTGTAACCCCATTTCTTCTGAGTAAGAACATACCCCATATGTGGATGTAAAGTGCTCTGCTGGCGCACTACAATGCTCAGAAGAGAAGGAGCGCCATTGGGCTTTTAAGGAGAAAATTTGTCCAGAATTGAATGCCACGTGTGTTTACAAAGCCCCCATAGTGCCAGAACAATGGACCCCCCACATGTGACCCCATTTTGGAAACTACACCCCTCATGTAATGTAATTAGGGGTACAGTGAGCATTTACGCCCCACAGGTGTCTGACAAATTTTTGGAACAGTGGTCCGTGAAAATGAAAAATTAAATTTTTCATTTGCACAGCCCACTTTTCCAAAGATCTGTCAAACGCCAGTGGGGTGTAAATACTCACTGTACCCCTTATTAAATTCTGTGAGGGGTTTAGTTTCCAAAATGGTGATGTTGGGGAGGGGGGTCCATTGTCCATTGTTCTGGCACTATGGGGGCTTTGTAAACGCACATGGCCCCTGACTTCCATTTCAAACAAATTTTCTTTATAAAAGCTCAATGGCGTTCCTCCTCTTCTGGGCATTGCAGTGCGCCTGCAGAGCACTTGACGTCCACACATGGGGTATTTCCACACTCAGAAGAAATGGGGTTACAAATTTTGGGGGTCATTTTCTCCTATTATCCCTTGTAAAAATGTTAAATTTGGGGAAAAACCATAATTTTAGTGAAAAATTTTTTTTTTTCATTTACATACCCAACTTAAAAAAAAAGTCTTAAAAAAAAAGGGCTCACTGTACCTTGTTACGTTCCTTGAGGGGTGTAGTTTCCAAAATAGTATGCCATGTGTTTTTTTTTTTGCTGTTCTGGCACCATAGGGGCTTCCTAAATGCGGCATGACCCCCAAAAACCATTTCAGCAAAATTTGCTTTCCAAAAGACATATGTGATTCTTTCTCTTCTGAGCATTGTAGTGCGCCAACAGAGCACTTGACGTCCACACATGGGGTATTTCCATACTCAGAAGAGATGGGGTTACTAATTTTGGGGGGCATTTTCTCCTATTACCCCTTGTAAAAATTAAAAATTTGGGGGAAAACTAGCATTTTAGGGAGAAAAAAATGTACTCATCCAACTTTAACAAAAGTCGTCAAACACCTGTGGGGTGTTAGGGCTCACTGGACCCCTTGTTACTTTCCTTGAGTGGTTTAGTTTCCAAAATAGTATGCCAAGTGTTTTTTTTTTTTTTGCTGTTCTGGCACCATAGGGGCTTCTTAAATGTGACATGCCCCCCAAAAAACATTTCCGAAAAATTCACTCTCCAAAATCCCACTGACGCTCCTTCCTTTCTGAGCCCTCTACTGCGCCCGCCGAATACTTGACATACACATATGAGGTATTTCCTTACTCGAGAGAAATTGGGTTACACATTTTAGGAAGATTTCTCTCCTTTTACGCCTTGTAAAAATTCAAAAACTGGATCTACAAGAACATGCCAGTGTAAGAAATGAAGATTTGCAATTTTCTCCTTCAATTTGCTGCTATTCCTGTGAAACACCTAAAGAGTTAACACACTTTCTTAATGTCATTTTGAATACATTGGGGGGGGTGCAGTTTTTATAATGGGGTAATTTGTGGGGTATTTCTAATATGAAGGCCCTTCAAATACACTTCAAAACTGAACTGGTCCCTGAAAAATTTCGATTTTTAAAATTTTGTGGAAAATTGCTGCTGAACTTTGAAGCCCTCTGATGTCTTCCAAAAGTAAAAACATGTCAACTTTATGATGCAAACATAAAGTAGACATATTGTTTATGTGAATCAATATATAATTTATTTGGAATATTCATTTTCCTTATAAGCAGAGAGCTTCAAAGTTGAAAAAAAATGAAAATGTTGCTTTTTTTTAATCAAATTTTTGAATTTTTCACCAAGAAATGATGCAAGTATCGGCAAAGTTTTACCACTAACAAAGTAGAATGTCACGAAAAAACTCTCGGAATCAGAATGAAAGGTAAAAGCATCCCAGAGTTATTAATGCTTAAAGGGGTACTCCCGTGGAAAAGTTAAACAGATTTGTAAATCACTTCTATTAAAAAATCTTAATCATTCCAGTACTTTTTAGGCGCTGTATACTAAAGAGAAATCCAAAAAATAAATGCATTTCCTCTGATGTCATGACCACAGTGCTCTCTGCTGTCCATTTCATGAACTGTCCAGAGCAGGAAAAAATCCCCATAACAAACAGCTGCTGTCCATTTTAGGAACGGTCCAGAGCAGCATAAGTCAGCAGAGAGCACTGTGGTCATGATATCAGAGGAAATGCATTTCTTTTTTTTGCATTTCTCTTTAGTACACAGCCCCTAAAAAGTACTGGAAGGATTAAGATTTTTTAATAGAAGTGATTTACACATCTGTTTAACTTACTGGCACCAGTTGATTTTTTTTTTTTTTTTTTAAGTGACAGTGGTCAGATGTGCAAAAAATGGCCGGGTCCTACACTGAAATTGGCTGGGTCCTTAAGGGGTTAAAAATGACCTGGCAGCAGAACAACAGGGGTGTAAATAAGCCAATGGCTAGGTAAGGCCACCTCCTGTCTTCTTTATTATTGCCTGTTTGTATCCACCTGCCCCGTTTGACTCTCATCCACTAGATAAAGAAAACCTGGGCTGGACTTTTGTTCTCGCTGTGCTGTGGAGGCTGAAGTGCCTTCCTGGGCACTTTAGCTTTACTTATGTCGTACATTGTGTGTGTGATGGTGCGGCCAAACACTGGTCTCATCAGTCGCTTGACCCACATCCAGCAGGATATATATATATATATATATATATATATATATATATATATATATATATATATATTATGCAAACAGTGTCACCACAACCAAGTTGAATGGGGTGGTACTTATGTACTGGAGTTTCCCTTTAGTGTTGTTTTCTTGTATTAGATTGAAGATTTTTGACCCTCAAACCATCAATGTTTAAGTTCCATAGAACCCCTTTAAATGTGCAAGTGCTAATGTGTTGAGAACCACAGCTGGGAGTGTGTTCATACAATCTGCTATATTTAAAAATAACAAAAACAAAAAACATTGTTATTTTTGGGGTCCTCTTTTTATTCTCCACCAATGGATAAAACGGTCAACGAACCAGTGCCAGCTACAGCTATCAAAAGGCCTTATGAGGACGAAAACAAGGTGACTGGTGCGATGAGATGGGATCAATCCAATCCACTACTTTAGCATGTCACCTGCATTTTCTGTATTTTGCTGCATATTTTCCTACACATTAAAGTAAACGTGTAGCAAAATCAGCTGCAGAAAATACACAGAAAAATACGGCACATGTGACCCTACCCTAATAGTGTAAATCTAACTGTAATATGGAGTGCTTTTATAGCAGCAATGATGGACCATTATGATGTACTTTATTTAACCATATTCTGTCAAAGAGTAATGGAAACCTAATGGAAAATGGTCTATGGGCAGTGCACACAGTACTGCAACTCCACTCAGACTTCTCTCATGCTATTTAGTAGGGCTGAGCTGCAGTAATAGATAGCGCTATGGGAAAGCATGGCACTGTTTTGGATCCTCTTTTTCTAATCCTTGACAATTCCCTTAAAGGGGTATTCCAGGCAAAAACTTTTTTTTATTATATATCTATATCTCAACTGGCTCCGGAAAGTTAAACAGATTTGTAAATTACTTCTATTAAAAAATCTTAATCCTTCCAATAGTTATTAGCTTCTGAAGTTTTCTGTCTAACTGCTCATTGATGATGTAACGTCCCGGGAGCTGTGCATGATGGGAAAATATCCCCATAGGAACTGCACAGCTCCCGGGACGTGAGTCATCAGAGAGCAGTTAGACAGAAAACAACAACTCAACTTCAGAAGCTAATAACTATTGGAAGGATTAAGATTTTTTAATCGAAGTAATTTACAAATCTGCTTATCTTTCCAGAGCCAGTTGATATATAAAAAAAATTTGGGCCTGGAATACCCCTTTAAGTCCTCTTATATGGAGACTGGGTTTGCTTTAGGTCACAACAAATAACATGCATATATTCTCAGAGGAGAGGAAGGGGTGTAAGCCACTGCCAGACACACCTGGTAGCGGTGCTTTACCCTTTTTCTCCCCCCCTGTCCTGTTAGTCAGTGGGTTCAGCCATGTGTATGGTCATGCTTTAAGGGGTACTCCAGTACTTTATCCCCTGTCTGTAAAGATATTTGATAATTGTTTGATCACAGGAGGTCTGACCTGTGAGACACCCCACTATCTTTAGACTTTTGTGATCTCCAGATCGGGGCTCTTGCTGTCCATGTAGCATTGGGGTCGGCACTCATGTGTTTCCAATGCTCCCATAGACCCCACCGCTCCATGCACAGGGAAAGCCAGGGCCCAGTTCTGGAGATTTAGCAGGGGAATCCAGAAGTTGAACCCTTTCAATCAGACATGGATAGGGGGCAAGTTTGACTTACTGGAGGAAGTACCCCTTTAAGGTTTCCTACAATTTTCCTGGTCTTCATGTGCATCTCCAGTGTTGCTGTACAGTTTGGTTTTGACAAATGCTGGGTGGTCGGGTTGCCAAAGCAACACTCGGTGAGTTTTGTCCACCAGTCATATCAATTAGAAGGCTGGTGTACACAACTGCCTGGGTGTTGCGCGGTTGTCATGGCAACTGTACTGCATTTCTCCACGCTAAACTTTGTGGGCAAATGTGAGCAAGTATATATAAAAGTAAAAGAAAAGCTCCAAAGCCACCACACTACCTGGATATGTTCCCTATAGATCATCCTGCCTGATATTCGTGGCTCCTGTGGCCCATGTTGTATTCTCTGGCGGCTTGATATTCTTTGCCATCATGCCCTCCTCTTCAGCAAGTATACTACATTTCCTGGCAGCCATTGCAGCTCTGCTCTCACTGCCGTCCAACTCCCTCTCGGAAAGCAGTGTCTGATTGGCTGAGGCTGCACACATCATCCAGCTCTCAGCACTGAAGGAAGAATGACCCATGCGTGCAGGGCAGAAACCATATGGTCTGCGTCTCTTAGGAGGTTGGGGGCTGTTTTTAGAGAGGGATTTGGACAGAGACAAGGTGGATGACGTCTTTTCCTCACTCCCTGCATGTAAGGGACAAAGACATAATTTTTTTACCCAAAAATATACACACACACACACATTTTTTTGCCCATGTATATTACCAATGTAGATAGAGATATATGGATATATCTGTGTATGCATAATTATCTACATTTAAAAAAAAAGTTTTTGCAAATTACAGGTACACTTTAAAGGTGTTATCCAGTTATAGAAAAGCAGCACTACTCCTGTCCTCAGGTTGTGTGTGGTACTACCAATTGCCTCTATTTACTTGAATAGAACTGAGCTGCAATACCACCTGAGGACAAGAGTGGTGCTGTTTTTTTAATAAGACGTCAGCCTGTTTTTCTAATCCTGGATAACCTCTTTTAGGCCCCTTTCACAATACAGGTATCCTCCTGTAAAAAAAAACCCCTCTGTTATTACTCCTGGCAAGAAGGCCTGAAAACGGCCGTCAAAAAATCCCATTCATGTGGAAGGGATTTTTTTGACCATCCTTTTGCATCAGCTATGTCCATTTTTACCAATGACAGACAAAACACGGTGCATGAACTAATTTTTTGGTCCGGCAAAAAAAATGGTGAAAAACCGGGCGTTACAATTTAACATTGGAGTCTATGGGAACTGGATGTTCAAAAAAAAATAAAAAAATCCATTATCATCAGTTACTGTCAGGTTTTTTTTAACATCCGTTTTTTTTGTACTGAGCATGCTCCGTACAGCTTTACAAAAAAAAGGGTTAAAAACTTGATTTAAAAAAAAAACTGATGTAACTGGTAATAACAGATGAACAACATCAGGTTTTTTAAGAAAAAAACATTAAAAATAATGGATGATGGTCATCAGTTATCATCAGTTATTATCAGTTATTGCATCCGTTTTTTTTTCCATCCGTTATTGTAAAATAACGGCAGTAAAATAACAGGATGATACCTGTAGAGTGAAAGGGGCCTAACTTAGTTTTTGCAGTTGAGTTTTTGCATTTTGTATATTTTTATATTCATTTCTGACACATTCACTATTCCTTTGGAGATGCTATACTTTCTAGTTCAAGGATTGCTCATGAATTCTTGGGTAAGTGTCTTTTTGTACCAGTTTTCTTCATTGTCTTAGTGTTGAGTTTTATGATTGTAGTTTGTGCTGTGTGAACGTAGAAGAGTTATGTTTATTGACGTGCTTAGTATTTGTACTGATGTACAGTGGTTGGTGTTATGGTAACATTGTATTGATTTCTACTGGTTATTAATGTATAATACCATTACATCAGTCTCATTCTTGAATAACTATAAGGTTACAGTATAAGGTTGGGTTCACACCACGTTTTTGCAATACAGTTCCCTTATGCGTCTTCAATTTGAAAACCGCACGGAACCGTATTGAAAACCGTATGCATTGACTCTCCATTGAAAACCGTATACCTAAAGATGCATCCGGTTGTGTCCGTTTTGCATCCTGTACGGTTTTGTTAGTTTTTTTTCCCGCACCCAAAACCGCAGTCTACCGCGGTCTTTGGTACGGGTAAAAAACCGTATTGAAACTTAAAGGTTTTTTTAAATATGGGAATTAGAGATGAGCAAACTTACAGTAAATTCGATTCGTCACGAACTTCTCGGCTCGGCAGTTGATGACTTTTCCTGCTTAAATTAGTTCAGCTTTCAGGTGCTCCCGTAGGCTGGAAAAGGTGGATACAGTCCTAGGAGACTCTTTCCTAGGACTGTATCCACCTTTTCCAGCCCACGGGAGGACCGGAAAGCTGAACTAATTTATGCAGGAAAAGTCAGCAACCGCCGAGCTGAGAAGTTCGTGACGAATCAAATTTACTGTAATTTCGCTCATCTCTAATGGGAATCATTGGGAACCGTACAGAACCGTATGTGCTTACAGTTCCATCCGGTTTTCACCATACATTTTTTTTTCTCTTGGAATTTCAATCAAACAAGTTAAACTTTATTCGTAATGTTGTGAAAAGTTAAAAACGTATACTTTTTTTTTTCTTAACAAACAGATCCAACCGGACATCTTTTTTCAAACCGTATACGGATTAAAATTTTGTACACACGTTTTGATACAGTTTAGTCAGGTTTTGAGGAATCAGTTTTTTTTTAATCAAAAAACTGATACAGAAACTGTGTTGCAAAAACGTGGTGTGAACGCAGCCCAACACTGGTTATAAATGAAAGTGCTCACAATCATCTCCTATTCTGAGCTCTGGCAGCGGACACCCTGCTGCACTGCACAATGCACTGAAAATCTCCGGCAGCAGACGGATGGCCTGTGCTCTGTGTACAAAGCCTCGCCATGCTGCTTCTATTGTAGTCAGTAGCAGCCTTGCTGTAGAGACGACCAGCTGGATAGGTGACGGTGTTTTTTACCGAAATAATGAACAGGAAGCCCCTTAGCCAGTCTTTTCCAACCAGGGCGCCCCCAGCTGTTGCAAAACTACAACTCCCAGCATGCCCGGACAGCCGAAGGCTGTCCAGGCATGCTGGGAGTTGTGGTTTTGCAACAGCTGGAGGCACCCTGGTTGGGAAACACTTCCCTTAGCAAAGCTATCTGATTCGTGTCTTCTCACCATGCCTGATTATAGTTTTGCAACAGCTGGAGGCACCCTGCTTGGGAAACACTGCTCTTAGCAAAGGCATCCGATGCATGGTTTCTCACCATGCCTGAATTTACATTCCCTTTTGTCCCCACATAATAGCTTTTTCTGATTATTTATTTTTAAAACCAAATGTGCCCCCCAACTAAGGAAACATCTCCCCCCCCCCCCCCAAAAAAAAAAAAAAAAAATAAAAAACCTTTTAGGGAATGTTCACATGGGCGCTAAGTTTTTGTGAGTTTACCACTGCTGTGGAATTTACACTGAGGAAAATTTGCAGCAGACCCCATCGGAATCAATGTAATCTGCTGCGGATTTTCTGCCGCGGGCTAAAAACCTGCACCGTGAATTTTGCAAAAGATCTGCCCGTGTGAATCTACAAGTTGAACAGAACAGAGGTGAAATTTTGCCCTGGTCCAGAAGGTCCAAAACACACCTGGTCATGAAGGGGTTAAGGTACCCATACACGGC
Source organism: Hyla sarda (assembly GCF_029499605.1). Taxonomy (NCBI): domain Eukaryota; kingdom Metazoa; phylum Chordata; class Amphibia; order Anura; family Hylidae; genus Hyla; species Hyla sarda. Next base: position 60,717,049 of record NC_079190.1, on the reverse strand, counting down.
ATAACTAAACTTTTGCCCAAGGCTGTCTCTCTCCCAAAAGCCTCCATAAACAGGAGTGTTTGTCTCATTAGAGAGTTCTTGTGTTGTAAAAGGAGAGAAGAGGATAAACCACTGCTGAAAAACTGTGGTGGCATCTTATGTCCCCAAGAACAAAAGGATGGGACAGTTAAAAATGGAGCATGTCTGATCGGTTTTCATACCCACATCATGTGTCAGGGGAGCGTTAGATGGGTCCTATACACGTTAGACAGTTTAGTCCCCTCAAAATAGAGGGAAAAAGAAAAGTCAACTGAACCTGACTGTGTACGGTGGCCTTCAGACTAGACATCTAAAGATGTTAAAGGGGTACTCCCCTGGAAAAAAAAATGTTTTTTAAATTAACTGGTGTCAGAAAGTAAAACAGATTTGTAAATGACTTCTATTTAAAAATCTTAATCCTTCCAGTACTTATCAGCTGCTGTATGCTCCACAGGAAGTTATTTTCTTTTTGAATTTCCTTTCTGTCTGACCACAGTGCTCTCTGCTGACACCTCTGTCTATTTTAGGAACTGTCCGGAGTAGTATAGGTTTGCTATGGGGATTTGCTCCTACTCTGGACAGTTCCTAAAATGGACAGAGGTGTCAGCAGTGAGCACTGTTGTCAGAGAGAAAAGAAATTCAAAAAGAAAAGAACTTCCTCTGGAACATACAGTAGCTGATAAGTACTGGAAGGATTACAATTTTTAAATAGAAGTAATTTACAAATCTGTTTAATTTTCTGGCACCAGTTGATTTAAAAAAATAAAAATAAAATAAATAAATAAAAAAAGGTTCCAGTGGAGTTCCCCTTTTAATGCTGATTTTACTATAGCCTCAATTTCCTGGTAGCACAGGGTTCACAGATGTCGGCTGCGCTGGTTCCTATCTTTGAATAGTTCTTCTCTACAGTTTGTGCCCTTTTATCTAGAGTTGTATAATTAAATAAAACAATGTATTAGGAAAATTAAATACGGGTTTTAGTAGTAACCAGTGAGCTACCATACTGTTGTTGTGTTTAAAAATAAATGTAAGTGTATTTGTCTGATGGTGCCGCATGAGAAAAGTCATGGAGGCAAGAGTGAGAGGTTTGGATTCTGCAGGTTGTTAGTCTGAGTGCAGAGCCAGGGTAGGATGGTAGACAGGAGCAGTGTTTCCCAACCAGGTTGCCTTCAGCTGTTGCAAAACTACAACTCCCAGCATGCCCGGACAGCCTTTGGCTGTCCGGGCATGCTGGGAGTTGTAGTTTTGCAACAGCTGGAGGCACCCTGGTTGGGATACACTGGTGTAGTGACTGGTACAAGGGGAACACATTCCAGTGGCAGCCGGACAGAGAGATGTGTCTTGCTGGTGCATTCAAGACAGACTGAAGAAGAGAAGACCGATGAGTAATGAGTCACAGTAGGGACAAAATAGGAGTTTTGACTGTTTAAACAGCAAGAAATGGGCAGATTCTGTAGATGTTTTTTTTAATTTAAAGGGGTTATCCAGGGGGGAAAAAAAATGATAGATATGTATATATCTCAATCAACTGGCTCCAGAAAGTTAAAGGGGTATTCCAGGCAAAAACTTTTTTTTATATATCAACTGGCTCCAGAAAGTTAAACAGATTTGTAAATTACTTCTATTAAAAAATCTTAATCCTTCCAATAGTTATTAGCTTCTGAAGTTGAGTTGCTGTTTTCTGTCTAACTGCTTTCTGATGACTCGCGTTCCGGGAGCTGTCCAGCTCCTATGGGGATATTTTCCAATCATGCACAGCTCCCGGGACGTGACATCATCATTGAGCAGTTAAGACAGAAAACGTCAGAAGCTAATAACTATTGGAAGGATTAAGATTTGTTAATAGAAGTAATTTACAAATCTGTTTAACTTTCCAGAGCCAGTTGATATATAAAAAAAAGTTTTTGCCTGGAATACCCCTTTAAACAGATTTGTAAATGACTTCTATTAATAAATCTTAATCCTTTCAGTACTTATGAGCTGCTGAAGTTGAGTTGTTCTTTTCTGTCTAAGTGCTCTCTGATGACACCTGTCTCGGGAACTGTCCGGAGTAGAAGCAAATCCCCATAGCAAACCTCTTCTACTCTGTGCAGTTCCCGAGACGAGCAGAGATGTCAGCAGAGAGCACTGTTGCCAGACAGAAAAGAACAACTCAACTTCAGCAGCTGATAATTATTAGAAGGATTAAGATTTTTTTTAATAGATGTCATTTACAAAACATTCTGGAGCCAGTTGATATAAAAACATTTTTTGTTTTTCCTGGAATACCCCTAAGGGGTATTCATAAGATTTTTTTTTTACCCACCCCATTTAAAAAAATTTTTTACCCCTTTTTAAGGTAGACCTCAAAATTGAGATTTTACTTCCAATAAATAGCTTAGGGCACCCTGATCACGCACCTTTTTACAATTTCTTGATACGCCCTTCCATTCCTGACATCTATGGTTTTATAATTTGTCTAATAATTCAGGGAATCAGTCAGATGGGTGGGACTTTTTAAGGTAATGGGCTTGATTATACAGTCTTTGGGTGTAGCTTTTGTACATTGAGGGGTGTATGCCTAATATTCACCCCCTGAAGGTATAATTCCGTCCATCACCTGATATTCACTCTCATTATTTAAATTACGTACCACCCATCTGACTGATTCCCTGAATTGTCAGACAGAATATAGACCCTCATATCTCAGGAACAGAAGGTCGTGTCAAGAGACTGTAAAAAGGTGTGTGATCAGGGCACCCGAAGATATTGTATGATAATGCAGTCTTACTGGAAGGATTAAGATTTTTTAATAGAAGTAAATTACAAATCTGTTTAACTTTTTGGTACCAGTTGATTTTTTTTTTTCCACCACCGGAGTACCCCTTTAAGGTGCAGATGACGCAAGTGTGCAAGTGATATAGAAGTTTATTTAGAATATCAGTTTTTGCAAAAAAATTAAATAAAATTTAAACAAATAAATGAATAAGATAATATTTCTGTCTTTTAAAGGACACCAGGTGTGAAAGAGAAACATCTCAGGAAAAGACGTCGGAAGAAGGGAAGGAAAATGTCGAGTAGGAAGCAGAGTCCATCACTCCAAGAGGATGAAGGACTGGAGAGCTTGGCAGTAGAAGACCTGACGAGTGACTATAATGTGGGGGATTGTATAGTAAACAATGAGGGAAATAGTAAAGGGCAGGTGAAGATTTATTCTGGAAAAGAAGGATATTTATCTGATTCTATTACAGCATTTTTGTCTCACTGCTCGAATCTTAGTACGGTTACGTTATTTGGAATGGTATCCAGACTGAAGGATCTTCTGGACAGTCCCTTATCTAGACTACCCGTGAGTGATATGCTAGTTACCCGGAGAGAGTGTTTTCTTCCTTCCTTTCTGCTTACTCTGCTGGTAGCTAGTAATGTCTGCAAAGAAACAAACCATGGAAGTCCTCTCCTCCGGTGGCTTCAAGCATATGCCAAAGATGCTACAGACCAGTATAATCCAGTCCAATCTAGGGGCCCACACCTTATCACTGACCTTGATCTGTATCATAGTCTTATGACATTTTTTGTAGGACATACTTTGCGGCTCCGTGGGGTGAAATGTTTTAAGCTTCGAAATTTGAACTTCCCAAAGAATCAACTTCACTTTAGGGTCAGTGAGAATCGGGAAGAGAAATCAAAGAAAAAGGCCCAAAGAATGAAAGCTCCTTATTTACAGATAGAAACACGACAACAGGAACTGGTTCTGATCATGGACAATACTAAAACTTACGTGGAGACAAAACAGATAACTCCGAAACATCCTAAGCGCCAAAGAAAGATCTACAAACTGGCGCCAACATTTCAACATCCGAGAATCTTATCGGCGCCCCAAATAACTAACTGCGGAGAGGGAGCAAGCTATCGACCGAAAAATGATCTGACCAGAAGAGACAGACGTTGCAGGGCAAAAGATGTGACCTCCAAGTCCTCAGATTGTCCAGAGAATTCTGTAGTGACAAGACCTTTCCATCTAGGAGCTCAGTCGTGTGCCCAACTTTGTTTACCAGAAGAATTTGCCAGACGGATGGTGGAACTATTTGGATGCCCTGGTGTTGAACTTGGTAAAGGTTACTCTAAGTTTCTAGATCAGTGCTTCCAAACCAGTGTGCCTCCAGCTGTTGTGAAACTTCAACTCGGGGCATGCTGAGAGTTGTAGTTTTGAAACAGCTGAAGGCAGTCTGGGAGGGAAACACTGATCAAGGTGCATCTAGCAATTTACATATTTATCACGTTGCAGTAATGGTGTAGTAATGCAGTAATTCAAGTTCAATCAGATCTTAAAGGGGTTCTCCGGGATAGAAAAATGTATCCCCTATCCTGAGGATAGAGGATAAGTGTCAGGTCGCGGGGGATCTGACCGCTGGGACTCACCCCCCCCCAATGATCTCCCGACACTCCTAGTAAATGGGGTGTATTGACCACCGCACAACACTGCCCCTCCATACATCTCTATGGGAGAGCTGGAGTTTGGCTCTCCCATAGAGCTGCATGGAGGGGGCATGTTGGCCATTTAGGAGGAGAGCTGGGGCACCATGTGTGAGATCGCAGGGTGGTCTAGCAGTTGAACCCCCTGCGATCTGTCACTTCTCCCCTATCCTTAGGATAGGGAATACATTTTTCTATCCCGGAGTACTCCTTTAAACAGAACCACGGGTGGCAAACAAATTGACCTCATCGGCCTAATTTCTAGCCTGAGTACTTCCCTGTCCGTTTTAAAGAATGTCAAACATTACTTTGTTCCGCTCCATAGGATCATGACAAAGAACTCATTACACAGTGCTAAAATCCCTGCATAAATTAATTCCTCTTTAAGTGTTGAAGGGGTTATCCAAGATCATAAAAACACCACACCCAGCCTCTAGACAAGTGCTCGGGCTATTACAATTCTGCTAAATTAACTTTAATGGAACTGAGCTGCAATACCACACACAACCTGAGGACAAGAATGGTGCTGTTTCTGGAAGAAAGTAGCTATATCTTTCTAATGCTGGACAACCCCTTTAGCATAAAGCAGTCCACCACATTATGGGTTATACATTTAAAGTATCCAACAAGTATCCTTGCTGTGTAAAGCTGGCCATGTACTTTATATACATTTTGGTTGAAATGACTGACCGCTATCTCCTGTATCTACCCCCCCCCCCCCCATAACATGCATATTCAGGATGAGGCAGAAGACCCTCAATTTGTAACAGCAGCCTTTATTCTTTTGTCTGGTGTACGAAGCAAGAGAGCATTATATACATTATTCTAAAGAATGTCTACTAAAATAATTTTATTTTTTACGTTCTTAAAGGGGTTATCCAGGAAAAAACTTATTTTATATATCAACCAGCTTTTTTTTATTTATATATATATATATATATATATATATATATATATATATATCTCAACTGGCTTCAGAAAGTTAAACAGATATGTAAATGACTTCTATTAAAAAAAATCTTAAACCTTTCAGTACTTATGAGCTGCTGAAGTTGAGTTGTTCTTTTCTGTCTAAGTGCTGACACCTGTCTCGGGAACTGTCCAGAGTAGAAGCAAATCCCCATAGCAAACCTCTTCTACTCTGTGCAGTTCCCGAGACAGGCAGAGATGTCCGCAGAGAGCACTGTTGTCAGACAGAAAAGAACTCCACTTCAGCAGCTGATAATTATTGGAAGGATTAAGATTTATATATATAAAAAGTTTTTTTTCTTGGAATACCCCTTGAATTTGAAGTAAATCTTCTCTTTTTATTACCATGTCATTTTAGGTCCGAATTTCTGTGCTTATTATTTCTAATATCTTTATAGCACCCAAACGTTTGTGTTTTTCTGATTTTAGAATTCGAATTCCCTTGGTAAAAGCTGTGGACACATTTTGAATGCATTTTTTTTAACCTATTGTGCTACAAAAAAAATTCCTTAGGTCTAAATTTAGCTTACTTTTTCTTTTACAGCTCTTTGCTGTATCTTGTTCAAACTTACCCTAGACTTACCCTAGACCAGTGGTCTCCAACCTGCAGACCTCCAGATGTTACAAAACTACAACTCCCAGCATGCCCGGACAGCCAACGGCTGTCCGGGCATGCTGGGAGTTGTAGTTTTGCAAATTCTGGAGGTGTACAGGTTGAAGACCACTGCCCTAGAAATTCCTTCAGGAGAGCAAAGAAGGGCTAAGAAACCCAGCATCTGTGATGTACTCCATTTCAAAAGAGACAATGCAGGAGTCTGTAGAAGAGAAAGTAAGTATCATTTTTAATAAACACCTATAGGAATTTTTTTTTTTTTTAGTAGAATATAAGAATAAAAAAAGCATTTGAGTGTCCATAGCCTTTAAATGTCACAATTTTGGTTGCCTGCAGCTGCCATCAGGATCAACCTACTGCATTGTCCTCATTATTATAGGGGTCCTCCGGTGGAAGACCTTTTTTTGTTTTTTTTTCTTTTTTAAATCAACTGGTACCAGAAAGTTAAACAGATTTGTAAATGACTTCTATTAAAAAATCCTAATCCTTCCAGCACTTATTAGCTGCTGAATACTACAGAGGAAATTCTTTTTGGAACACAGTGCTCTCTGCTGACATCACGAGCACAGTGCTCTCTGCTGACATCTCTGTCCATTTTAGGAACTGTCCAGAGCAGCATATGTTTGCTATGGGGATTTTCTCCTACTCTGGACAGTTCTTAAAATGGACAGAGATGTCAGCAGAGAGCTCTGTGTTCCAAAAAGAAAATCCTTCCAGTACTTATTAGCTGCTGAATACTGCAGAGGAAATTATTTTCTTTTTGGAAGACAGAGCTCTCTGCTGACAACACAAGCACAGTGCTCTCTGCTGACATCTCTGTCCATTTTAAGAACTGTCCAGAGTAGGAGAAAATCCCCATAGTAAACATATGCTGCTCTGGACAGTTCCTAAAATGGACAGAGATGTCAGCAGAGAGCACTGTGGTCATGATGTCAGCAGAGAGCACTGTGGTCATGATGTCAGCAGACAGCTCTGTGTTCCAAAAAGAAAAGAATTTCCTCTGTAGTATTCAGTAGCTAATAAGTACTGGAAGGATTAAGATTTTTTAATAGAAGTAATTTACAAATCTGTATAACTTTCTGGCACCAGTTGATTAAAAATAATAATAATTTCTACAAGAGTACCCCTTTAAGTTCATTGAACATAATATATACAGTATTCTTCCTGCTGACCACACGAAGCAGATTGAAGGGGCGATCTGCGCTCATTTCCCTGCAGCACGAACATTAATATATGGCCATAGATGTAGTTCATGGATGTGCTGTTTTGGCTCACATAATTGCATATACACAGGGTATTTGGGCCTGTGTATTAGAATACTGGGGCTGTGATTGCTTTATAGTTGTATGAAGAAATCTGCCGGCACAAAATATTGACTATTTAGATCAGTGGTCTTCAACCTGCGGACCTCCAGATGTTGCAAAACTACAACTCCCAGCATGCCCGGACAGCCAACGGCTGTCCGGGCATGCTGGGAGTTGTAGTTTTGCAACATCTGGAGGTCCGCAGGTTGCAGACCACTGATTTAGATGATAAAAAATCAAATGGTATTTAGGGTGGACATATGAACCCTGTATAGAATTCTATTTGTGCAGCTTAGCAGTTCTGAATGTCCCAGACAAAGAACAGTGTCCTAAATCTACCAATCATGTAGTTGATGCTTCAGATTAGAGATGAGCGAACTTACAGTAAATTCAATTCGTCACAAACTTCTCGGCTCAGCGGTTGCTGGCTTTTCCTGCATAAATTAGTTCAGCTTTCAGGTGCTCCGGTGGGCTGGAAAAGGTGGATACAGTCCTAGGAAAGAGTCTCCTAGGACTGTATCCACCTTTTCCAGCCCACGGGAGCACCTGAAAGCTGAACTCATTTATGCAGGATAAGTCATCAACTGCCGAGCCGAGAAGTTCGTGACGAATTGAATTTACTGTAAGTTCGCTCATCTCTACTTCAGATGTTCATTGTTTGCATATATCCCGGCGCCCGCGGTGTGCAGCTGCTTGCTCTGCTGCTGTTTTCTGTTTGCTCAGCAGTTATCAATGACACTGAACCATTAATACCATATTACAGATGCATTTCAACCGAAGGACTTCATCGTACCTCTTGGATGTGACTTGGCTCAAAGAATATATCTAAGATGGAAGATGTCACTGGAGGTATGGAAAACGTATTTACTAATATACATGATGTAAGGACTGGAGGCCTGCTGTACGATTCACTGGGATGGATAAGTGGAGCACAGTCCTTGGGTGGATCCCGTGTGGTCTGGATCCGTGTGGTTGGCAATTCAGCAATAGACACTCAGATCACGGAATTCTTTTATATTTGCTTATGTAGAAAGTAGTAGACAATATAAACTTCAATAACATACAGTGCTCAAAAAAATAAAGGGAACACTTAAACACCACAATGTAACTCCAAGTCATTCACACTTCTGTGAAATCACACTGTCCACTCAGGAAGCAACACTGATTGACAATCATCTTCACATGCTGTTGTGCAAATGGAACAGACAGCAGGTGGAAATTATAGGCAATTAGCAATACACCCCCTATAAAGGAGTGGTTCTGCAGGTGGTGACCACAGACCACTTCTCAGTTCCTATGCTTCCTTGCTGATGTTTTGGTCACTTTTGAATTCTAGCGGTGCTTTCACTCTAGTGGTAGCATGAGACGGAGTCTACAACCCACACAAGTGGCTCAGGTAGTGCAGCTCATCCAGGATGGCACATCAATGCGAGCTGTGGCAAGAAGGTTTGCTGCGTCTGTCAACGCAGTGTCCAGAGCATGGAAGTGCTACCAGGAGACAGGCCAGTACATCAGGAGACGTGGAGGAGGCCGTAGGAGGGCAACAACCCAGCAGCAGGACCGCTACCTCTGCCTTTGTGCAAGGAGGAGCAGGAGCAGCACTGCCAGAGCCCTACAAAATTACCTCCAGCAGGCCACAAATGTGCATGTGTCCACTCAAATGGTCAGAAACAGACTCTATTAGGGTGGTATGAGGGCCCGACATCCACAGGTGGGGGTTGATCTTACAGCCCAACAACGTGCAGGACGTTTGGCATTTGCCAGAGAACACCAAGATTGGCAAATTCGCCACTGTCGCCCTGTGCTCTTCACAGAGGAAAGCAGGTCCACACTGAGCACATGTGACAGACGTGACAGAGTCTAGAGACACCATGGAGAACATTCTGCTACCTGCAACATCCTTCAGCAGGACCAGTTTGGCGGTAGGTCAGTAATGGTGTGGGGTGGCATTTCTTTGGGGGGCCACACAGCCCTCCATGTGCTTGCCAGAGGTAGCCTGACTGCCATTAGGTACCGAGATGAGATCCTCAGACCCCTTGTGAGACCATATGCTGGTGCGGATGGCTCTGGGTTCCTCCTAATGCAAGACAATGCTAGACCTCATATGTCTGGAGTGTGTCAGCAGTTCCTGCAAGAGGAAGGCATTGATGCTATGGACTGTCCCGCCCATTCCCCAGACCTGAATCCGATTGAGTACATCTGGGACATCATGTCTAGCTCCATCCACCAACACCACATTGCACCACAGACTGTCCAGGAGTTGGCAGATGCTTTAGTCCAGGTCTGGGAGGACATCCCTCAGGAGACCATCCACCACCTCATCAGGAGCATGCCCAGGCATTGTAGGAAGGTCATACGGGCACGTGGAGGCCACACATACTACTGAGCCTCATTTTGACTTGTTTTAAGGACATTACATCAAAGTTGGATCAGCCTGTAGTGTGGTTTTCCACTTTGATTTTGAGTATTTGAGCGTTCACATCATAGTATGAACTCAGTGTGAGCAACGATGATGTTTCAGGAGCTTCGCCCCCTTTGTCAAGTCTGATGTAGACGCGGAGTAAGTGGCAGCGAAGCAAGTCAAAGGCTCCTGATGGAGTGAATATAGTAAACTGCCCTACAGCTACTCCATGAAAGGACTGCGATCTGTGCACTTTGGGTGAATATAATATGTTATTGAAGTTTATATTGTCTACTACTGTCTACATATAAAGCAAGTTTAAAGGAATTCCGTGATCAGAGTGTCTGTTGCTGAAGTAAGATTCACTGGTGTTATAGTGTATGTATACAATATCTTTTTTTGTCTGGCTTAAAAAAACAGATCCCCCCTCAACTGTGCATGGTCCCCACTGATCAGCACTTTGAGCTTTCATCTCAAAACATAGGAAATGCCTGTGTAGCCAAACACTGGCAAAGGTGGGTTCCCACTATTGGTGACTGGCTGAGCAGGCATTGCCTGTGAGTGGGGCGGAGGCTCGTGACATCATGGCCGTGCCCCACTTGTGATGTCACAACCACGCCCCCTCAGTGCAAGTCTATGAGAGGGGGCGTGGTTGTTACATCACAAGTGGGGCGCGACCATGACGTCACTAGCCTCTGGCGGGTGCAGCACGGAGATCGCAGGGGTCCGGAGTGTGGGATCCCCGTGATCAGACATCTTACCCCCTATCCTTTGGATAGGAGTTAAGATGTCTAGGGGTGGAGTACCCCTTTAAGGCCTCATACACATCTGCATCAGATGTCCCATTAGGAGCCTCCATTACAGATGCCATCAAAAATCCCATTACTGGGTTGTCTGATAAAATGCCAAAAACAGTCACAATATGATGCGGTCATGTGACTGAGCAGAAGAGCAGAAAATCGAAGGAGGTGTGAAGAAGCCTTAAGAGCATTTCCTAAAACGGTCACTAAATGGAAAAAACAATCTTGCTAAATTCCCAAAATATGTTTTTGCTAAAAAGGGCACACCAGAAACTGTATCACTATACTGTGCTCAGAACCTTATAATACACTCCTCAGCTGCTGCAGAACCTCTTTTTGAAAAAGAAAATCCTTGCTGAACAACTGCTTGAGATTTGGAAAAATGTTATCCACCTTGCTGGTACTAATATATGCTTTGGATTTTGGTCTCACAGGGTATGCTCACGTACATAATCTGCGGCAAATTTCATGCTGCAGCTTTTATGCTGGTAAATCAATGATAAAATCTGCATCATAAAATCCACATCAGATTATGTACATGCCCCACGTATACATACCCTAAGGGTTTATTTACACCGGCAGATTTTATTGCGAGTTAGCAGTGTATTTCCCGCTGCGAGTTTAAATGGGGGGTGGGCTTTCCACGGCAGATTTTCGGCAGCGGAATTTTCACTGCAAAAAATCTGACACAGACCCCATTAAAGTCAATGGGGTCTGTGGTGGTATTTACACATCGGAAATTCGGGAAATACACTGCTAATTTGCTATGAAATCTGCCCGTGTGAATGAGCCCTAAAGCTAGGAAAATGTTTAGTTGTTTAATCTGTAGAGAAGCATCTTCATGACTTAATCTTAAAGGGGTACTCTGGGGAACTAAACACACAGCCCATCCTTTCTCTATCATCAACTTTTTTAATTGTCTAAATATAATTTATTAGCTATAAAAAAAAGTAGTTTTCCCTCGTTGGTTGTCACTTACATGCATGAAGTGAGGAAATTACATCATCCAGCCATTCACTTGGTCTCTGTCCAAATCCCTCTCTGAAAGCAGCCCCCATTCTCCTGAGAGAGACAGACCATGTGTTGTCTGTCCTGCACTGATTAGTCATGTTCTCTTTAGTGCTGAGAACTGGGAGGTGTGTACAGCCTCAGCCAATCAGACACTGAATCTCTCTCTACTGCTTAGAGCAGGAGGGTGCGGGCTGGCAGAGCAGAGCTGCAATGATTGCTGGGAGATGTAGACAAGGGAAAAGAAGGATGGCAAAGAATATCAAGCAGCCAGAGGGGACAACAGGGGCCACAGGAACCATGCATATCAGGCAGGATTATTTACAGGGAACATATCCAGGCTTTGGAATATATATCATTTCCCTGGAGTATCCCTTTAATCAATGTACCAGGTAGGATAATGCTACTTTGGCCTTTATTCTACGGTTTGGAATATAATCTATTCTATCATACGGCATAAACTTTTCTTTTTGTATTTTAATTTTTTTACAGGTAAAATACAAGTTTCTACCAGCAAAGTAACAACATGTGGCCTTATAATAAAGTTTATCAAACAATATGTGGTATAGATTTTTCTCCTGTACTGGAAATAAAAGACAAGAGCCTTCTTTAGCACTCTAGACATTCATTGGATAAATCTAGGACTTTGACATACTAAGGCAGTGTTTTCCAAACAGTGTGTCTCCAGCTGTTGCAAAACTACAACTCCCAGCATGTCCGGACAACCAACAGTGCAATAATCGTGACATTGTCAGACTGAATCTGTCAACACTGGGACTGCGCTGACATTGCCGTGGCCATAGACGGCAATGTCTGTGGTGCAGATTCTGCCTAAAGATTGAGTGTGCTCATTCTTTTGGCAGCAGAACCCGCCTGTGACCCCCCCCCCCCCTGTGATCTCCTGCACGGGGCCACTGCTCTGTTACGGCTCTCCCGCGCAGGAGGCGTGCCGGCCACAGCATGACGCTGCGGCCGACACGCTTCCTCCATGTAGTTCTATGGGAGAGGCGGAGAGGTGCAGCGTTTTTGCCTCCCCGCCTCTCCCATAGAACTGTATAGGCAGGGGGAGTAACCGTCAACCTCTCTAGGTGGACGCTACGCGCATTAGCGTTCTCACTGAGCACTAATGTAGGAGATTGTGAGGGGCCCCAGTGGTCAAACACTTATTTCCCAAAGGATGGGGATAAGTGTAATAACGCTGCAGTTTTCCTTTAATGGGAAAAAAGGAAGAACTTAATTCAGCTCGCCACAATGGAGAAGTAGATTTGGAGAGCAGGGCAGGCAAACAGCGGGCCGGATCCCGGGAGTCACCTTGACAAAAGGGCAGAAGTGCAGGGGCCTCCAGCTGCTCCAGGATGAGGAAAATAAGTGCTTTAAGGGTGCGTTCCCACAGGGCGTATACGCAGCGTATTTGATGCTGCGCAAAATTTATGGCAGCAGCGGGAAATACGCTGCGTATCCCTTGCTCACTATACACACAGGGCTTTCTGGCGGCAGCCCTATGTGTGTAGTGAGTTTTGGAGGCGGAGCCACGCGTCACAGACACGCCGGCACAGGGCCCCACCTCTGAAACTCACTACACACATAGGGCTGCCGCCAGAAAGCCCTGTGTGTATAGTGAGCAAGGGATACGCAGCGTATTTCCCGCTGCTGCCATAAATTTTGCGCAGCATCAAATACGCTGCGTATACGCCCTGTGGGAATGCACCCTAAAACGTCACATTTATTTCAGCATGTTAAACAAGGGATATCCATAGTGAATATCCCATGCTGAAATAAATGTGAAGTTTTAAAGCACTTATTTTCCTCATCCTGGAGCAGCTGGAGGCCCCTGCACTTCTGCCCTTTTGTCAAGTCCTTTAATGGGGAATCGGGAAGTTATAGTTTTGCAGCAGCTGGAGGCCCCCTGGTTAGAAAACACAGCTGTAAGGCTAGGGTTACACGTTCACACTATGTTACCTCCGCCTGAACATATTCTGGGTGGAGATTCTGTCTGCAGCAGGCGCTGACTGAATCAGTTGGTGCAAGGACTGCTGGGACATGCGCTGGCTCCCTACACATGCATATTCCAGTGGATTCCGGTGTAAGAGTGCGTTTACACGGCCGTCTGTCCCAGTTTTTTTTTTAAATCCCCGTTTCAGTTCCGTTCTTTCAGGCTGTAAACGGATTAAAAACGGTTTCATGTCAATGGGATTTTTTTTACAATCCGTTTATATCAGTTTGTACCCGTCTGCACTCATTTCCGTTTTTTTGACAGCAGAAAAAACGGCACATGTGGTATTTTATCTTCCATAAAAAACAAAAAACTGATACAGTAAATTTAACATTGAAGTCTACGGACAACAGATGAGCCTTTAATGTCATCCGTTTGCATCTGTTTTTTCAATCAATTTTTTTGATCCGTTTTTACTTCTGAGCATGATCAGAACAAAAAAAAATATATATATATTTTTTGGTTTAACTGAACAATAAGGGATCCAAATGGGTAACATCCTTTTGCATCCATTATTGTCTGTTTTTTCCTTTTACAGGAGAAGAACGGGACGGGTTTAGACGGCCGTATGAGCGCAGCCTAAGATTAAACATGCTCATTCTTTCAGCAGAGTCTGGAATTAGAATTTTCAGCGGCAGAAATTCAGCAGTATGCGAAATCCTGCTGAAAACAATAGGAGGCTGCTGCACCGGAATTTCCATGCTTGGAAATTCTTTAGTGTGAACATGTCTGTAATATAGATTAAAAAAAAAAAAAATAATAATCTAAAAACTTGGAATTAGGGCTGCACGGTATATCGCAATGGCATCGCAAGATTTGCGTTTTTTGTCAATTATTGCAATATGATAGATCCCTATGATGCCTTCAGTTTAGGTCTCCAGACCTGCAGTCGGGTCGGGAACAATGGGGGAGATTTATCAAAACCTGGGCAACATTTCCTCCGGACAGGTTTTGATAAATTTCCCCCAATATCCATAAGGTGTCTGTATTATGCACTTGTGAATACGGGCGAATCCGCGCCAGGCAGGTCTGGATTTGTACAAATATCTAAAATCAGCCGCTGTGCGTAACAATGCAAGCAGATTTTAAGGGCCTATTCACACTACAGAATTTCGCTTACACCCTTGTGAGATTGTCACTTATTTTTATACGGAATTTTACTGCAGAGGTGTCGGGAGGTGGGGGAATTAGTCCCCTTGAACAAATGGGATTCTGCTAAAAGAACAGGTCATTGGAATCATACAATAGAATTGGAATAATTTCAGCTTGATATTCCGTAGTGTGAATGGGCCCTAATACACCAGACATCCACTGGTGGCTCCCCTGCTGTTACAGAACTACAACTCCCAGCATTGGATAAACTTAGGACTTTGACTTGCTAAGGTAGTGGTTTCCAAACAATGTGTCTCCAGCTGTTGCAAAACTACAACTCCCAGCATTGGATAAATCTAGGATTTTGACTTGCTAAGGCAGTGGTTTCCAAACAGTGTCTCCAGCTGTTGCAAAACTACAACTCCCAGCATACCCGGACAGCCTTCGGCTGTCCGGGTATGCTGGGAGTTGTAGTTTTGCAACAGCTGGTGGAGTAACAGGTTGGATGGAGATCGTTGTACTAGAGCAGTGTATCCCAACCAGGGTGCCTGCAGCTGTTGCAAAACTACAACTCCTAGGATGATTGCATGATGGGAGTTGTTTACAGCTGGAGGCACCCCGTCTGGGAAACACTGCTAGAGTGATGATATTACAGTGGTCCCTCAAGTTACAATATTAATTGGTTCTGGGACGGCCATTGTATGTTGAAACCATTGTATGTTGAGACCAGAACTCTATGGAAACCTGGTAATTGGTTCTAAAGGCCCAAAAATAGGAAAAAGTGAGGATTAAAGAAAAATAAGTAGATAACTAATATAGATAAAGCAAATCCTTATATATAAAAGTAAGAAATATCTGCTGGGAGCTGTAATCACTGTCTATGTCAGTGTTTCCCAAGCAGGGAGCCTCCAGCTGTTGCAAAACTACAACTCACAGAATGCCTGGACAGCCAAAGGCTGTCCGGGCATGCTGGGAGTTGTAGTTTTGCAACAGCTGCGGGCACCCTGCTTGGGAAAACATTGGTCTATGTAGAGGACAGGAGCTTCTTCAGGGTCCTGTACACTACACAGTGTCTCAAAAAGTAACATGGAGTCGCCCTCACCTGGTGTCCAAAGAAGCAGGTAACCCTGGTACAGGTAAAGAGTACAGAACATGTAATACCTCCCTGTACTGTAGGGGGCGCTACCAGACACCAGTCAGTGCATACGCTTCAGTAATACAGGGGTTTTACCACTGAAATGTCCATTCTGATTGGTCAGTTCTTCCATTCATTGACAGGTATCACAGATCTGTACTGTCAGTACATTGTATATTGAGTCTGGTTTCACCTTACAATGGTCCAGAATAGACCATTGTATGTTGAAACTATTGTATGTTGAGGCCATTGTAAGTTGAGGGATCACTGTACTTTGATGAAAATACACAGACAATGGATTTCCATCGTTTACAATGTCGCAGGCAGCTCAAACAAGTGTGAACAGTTCCCTATGGAGACAGCTGAGCATACAGAGTCTGCAGCACATTTATATGAGGCCTATCTCGGCCCATCATGTCCCTATTGTCTACAGATTCCAAAATATTTAGTCATTTTAGAAAGTGAAAGCAAAAAAAAGCCATTTACAGCCGACTATGATTGCGCTACATAAACTGTGTCGCCCGCCCCCCAGCCCCGTGCCATGGTACGCTCCACACTGGTTCAAGCACATAGACTGAACGGAACCATGACAGATAAAAGGGGTCGCTTTCGGACATGTCGTTTTCCGTGCAGCCAGCGGTGGCCGTACCGTCCTCACACACTGTACACAAACACCTTCCCCTCCCGCCGGTCACCGCCCTGACGCCTCCCCGGACCCTGACACTGGAGGTAACGGGGCGGCGACGGGCCCGCAGCGGAGCACCATGGCAGAGCGCCTCATCCACTCGTTTGGGAATCTGCGGCTGGACGAACGGCGCCCCCAGCGGCAGCAACAGAACAGACCCCCGACTCAGCAGCGCCCCCCGCCCTCCAGGTTCACCAAGCACATCTACCTGTTGCGGGGTCTCCCGGGCTCCGGCAAGAGCAGCCTGGCCAGGTAGTATCGGGGCACATACCAGCATCATTAGGGGCACGCTTACAGCTGTGTTCTCACATTTGCGGTTTCGTTGCGTTTTTTTTTCATTTACTTAATCGAAACCGGATCATACGGGCTCTGCCATGTGATCAGCATATCCAGGCTTGTCGGATTGCAAGAACTCACTGGTGGTAAATCATGTGTTTGTCGTCTGCTCCTCAATATTATAAACGCATGCGTTTTTTTTTGTTTTTGTTTTTTTACTATGTGTTTTCTCCAATGCATATGTAGGAACACAGCCTCCACCAGCGGCTCTGCAGCTGTGGAAAAGCTTTGACTAATGGGCATGCTGGGAGTTGTAGTTGTGCAACAGCTAGACAGCCAGAGATTAAAGGGTTACTCCGGTGGAAACCTTTTTTTTTATTTATTTTTTATTTTTATTTTATTTTTTAAATCAACTGGTGCCAGAAAGTTAAACAGATTTGTAAATTAATTATATTCAAAAAAATCGTAATCCTTCCAGTACTTAGTAGCTGCTGAATAATACAGAAGAAATGTTCTTTTTGGAACACAGAGCTCTCTGCTGACATCTCTGTCCATTTTAAGAACTGTCCAGAGTAGGAGAAAATCCCCATAGCAAACATATGCTGCTCTGGACAGTTCCTAAAATGGACAGAGATGTCAGCAGAGAGCACTGTGTTCCTAAAAGAAAATCATTTCCTCTGTAGTATTCAGCAGCTAATATGTACTGGAAGGATTACGTATTTTTTTTTTTATAGAAGTCATTTACAAATCTGTTTAACTTTCTGGCACCAGTTGATTTAATAAAAATAAAAAATAAAAAGTTTTCCACCGGACAAGACATTATTGTAACTGGGTCATGTGATCACCAGTCTGACCCACAGAAAATCACAGAGGAAGTGGTCTGTCCTGGGTTAGCTGACTTCCTGTAAACTGTAGGATCGAATTAGGTGGCACAAGGCATACACAAGAACCTCTACACACGCACACACACACATATATATATATATATATATATATATATATATATATATACACCCAGTATATATATATATATATATATATATACACAAAAATCCGGAGCGCTGCTTTAAGGTAGCGCAAATGTTGAAAGAAAGACATGGCGGCACGTTCACATATTGTACGCTGATCTATTTCTTCTTAGCAGCATTACAAAAACTAACATATTGATCAGCGAGCCTCCTGCTATTGCAAAACTACAACCCCCAGCATGCTGGGAGTTGTAGTTTTGCAAAAAAAAAATGGAGGCACATGGGTTGGGAAATACTGCTATAAAGGGGTACTCCGATTTGTAAATTACTTCTATTTAAAAATCTTAATGCTTCCAGTACTTATCAGCTGCTGTATGCTACAGAGAAAGTTCTTTTCTTTTTTAATTCCTTTTCTGTCTGACCACAGTGCTCTCTGCTGACACCTCTGTCCATGTCAGGAACTGTCCAGAGCAAGAGAGGTTTGTTGTGGGGGTTATGCTTCTGCTCTGGACAGTTCCTGACATGGACAGAGGTGTCAGCAGAGAGCACTGCGGTCAGACAGAAAATAAATCTAAAAAGAAAAGAACATCCTGTGGAGCATACAGCAGCTGATAAGTACTGGAAGCATTAAGATTTTTAAATAGAAGTAATTTACAAATCTGTTTAACTTTTTGGCACCAGTTGATTTAAAAAAAAAAAAAATAATAATAATTTTCTCCGGAGTACCCCTTTAAAGTCAAGTTATAGATTGGAAATGTTGCTGCCATAAGAATGATCTTTCTCATTTAATCGTCGGAATCCACATGGAATACATTGCCGTCTAGGGGGACGGCAGCGTCTGCTCGTTCCTGACATCGCCCGCTCTCGGAATCTCTGACGGGAATTATTCCGACTGGAGATTCCTCAGTCTAAGCCCAGCCTCAGTGCCAGGTTTCTTCACAGATTACAGCTGATCCCTGTTGTGATCAACATTTTGCCGAGGGACGCTTCTGGAGCGGGTGCTCGGACCCCTCCGAAATGAACCGTCTCTGTAGACAACAATGCATTTCAGAGCAGATTCCGCCGAAAGAATGAGCATGTCCGTCTAGGGTCAGAATAATTATTTTGTGGCAGAAATTCCGTAGTCTGAACGGCGCAGCAGAAAACCATTGGGAACACTAGGAGGCTGCTGCACCAAGATTTCTAAGCGGAATTCTGCTAGAAAAATCCGTAGTGTGAATGGCCCCTTAGGCTAGGTTCACACTGCAGAATTTCTGCCGGAGAATGAGCAGGTGGCGCTAGGACCGAGCACACTGCATTGCTGCTCCCATAGACTGCAGTGCATTTCTGGGTGGATCTTTTGGGAGATCTGCTCAGAAATGCATTGCCATCTATGGGGACGGCAATGTAGTCCACGTGGTCCTAGTGCTGCCAACTCGATCTCCGGCAGTAATTAGGACCAGAAATTCGACAGTGTGAACTTAGCCTTACAAGTAGGGATGTTCAAAGTATAGAATCCCCCTGTTGTAGATTATCCTGTTTATTAGGAGGAAGGTAGGGGGCGCTACAACAATTTACCCCAAAATCCATATAGAGGGCTTCTCAGTGTGAGGCCAAACTTTATAACCAAAGATACTACAATGTCCGTCTTGTATTAGAGCTGGGCGGTATGACCAAATATGTGAATCACGGTATTTTTGTAACTTATGGCGGTTCCACGGTATATAACGGTATTTCTCCCCCCCCCCCCCAAATCATGTGACCCGCGAGTGCTGTTCTGCTTCTCCCCCCAAGTTAATTATTAGCCAAGCGCTGCGCTGTCCCCATCGGGGAACTACTCACATGTCACCCGCAAGTGCTGCCCTCCTCGTCCTCCTGTTTGTTGCGGCCGCCGTTGCTGACACTCTGTACTGTACGCTGTATCCCTATGCCCGGGCTGCAAAAAATAAACAAAATAAATTTTAACGCACCTTCCTACGTCGGCCTCACGCTCTTCCTGGGTACGGGAATGTAGGTCTGGACCGATGGGGGAACGTAGGAAGGTGCGTAGGGATACAGCGTACAGTACAGAGTTCCAGCGCCGGCGGCCGCAACAAACAGGTGGATGAGGAGGGCAGCGATCGCGGGTGACATGTGAGTAGTTCCCCAAGGGGGAGGGGCCCAACCGGTATTGCGATATGGGGGAAAAATTCATATCGTGCAGCACAAAAATTTCAGTATTCGGTATGAACCGGTATACCGCCCAGCACTATGTTGTATATCCAGACTAGGACATTTGGGAACTCTACTGGGTTACAGGTTTGCCTCAAAGGAAAAGATTTGAATAACTATGAAGAGTCCAAGACGTTAGATACCAAATATTTGCCTGTATCTATCCATCCGTGCCTGATCCCAGCACAACGTGGTGCCAAGTCAAGTGTCTCCTGACATCATCTCCTGGGACAGGTGCATTGACGTTTCTGTTTACATTCAAGGGGAAACAAATTTGGTATAGAACAAGTACGTGTTATTTTCTACATTGTATAGAAAGTTTTTGTTAATGACAGGTACACTTTAAATGAAAGTTCCATTCACTTTATTGGACTTTCCGCTGCCCTGTTCACACTGAGGAATCTCCGCCGGCAGAGGATTGGACATGTTCATTCTTCAGGTGGCATCTGCGGCTAAAAGACCATTGAAGTCAATGTTTATTGTTTTTTTTTTCCTGACAAAATGAGTTAAGCGCAGAATTTTAAGAAATGAGAATTTACAAAATTAACAAAAAGGAAGTCGCCCCCTCCTGGCAGGATATACCCACCCACTGACTCTGAGCTAATCAGGTTTTTTCCCAAAGCAGTAGGAGGAAACAGACAAATCACTACAGAGTCTAAAGAAGACCCAGACAAAAATCAACCGAACAAACCCACAGACATGAAAGCTACTAGAGATGAGGGAAGTTACAGTGATTCGATTCGTCAAGAACTTCTCGGCTCGGCAGTTGCTGACTTTATCCTGCATAAATTAGTTCAGCTTTCAGACTCTCTCCTAGGACTGTATCCACCTTTTCCAGCCCACCAGAGCACCTGAAAGATGAACTAATTTATGCAGGATAAGTCATCAACTGCCGAGCCGAGAAGTTCGTGACAAATCAAATCACTGTAACTTCGCTCATCTCTAAAATCGACGCTCAGGTCAACAAACTAATAACCAACGGGTGGGAGCTGTGTCCCCCAGGGATCCTCCGAGAAAGAGATTTTACAGTAAGTATAAAAAAATCTACTCTTCTTGTTTGGCTCCATGGGGGGGGGGGGGGGGGGACACAGGAACTGTGGGACGTACCAAAGCAGTCCCTGGGGTGGGAAAGCAGAACCCAGTCAGAATCAGGTGGATGGTAACGCCACCGCCGCCTGCAACAACCTGGTAGAACTTGGTGAACGTGTGCATGGAGGACCAAGTGGTCGCCTTACACACCTGCAGGGCCGAAGTCCTGTTGAAGACCGCCCAGGAGGCCCCAACAGAGTGGGTGGAGTGTGCCGTAACCCGAAAAAGGGGGGCCTTCCCCTTAGAACGATAGGCCTCTGATATGGCAGACCGAATCCACCGGGATATGGTTGCTTTAGATATGGTTGCTTGCGCTGGCCCTCTGGAATGACGAACAGCGAATCAGAGCGCCGAAAAGAAGTGGCCCAGAGATAAACCTGCAGAGCTCTGACCATGTCCAAGTTGTGGAGAGAACGCTCCTTAGGGTGATACGGAGCTGGGCAGAAGGATGGATGAACGATATCCTCGTTCAGATGAAAAGAGACAGCCTTCGGCAGAAAAGATGGCAGCGGCCAAAGCACAGCCTTGTCCTGGTGAAGGACAAGAAAGGGGGGTGGGCAGGATAGGACCCAAAACTATAAAATAAGAAAAAGACGATCAGGTCTGGAGAGCTAAAACGGATTAGCTTATAGTCAGTAGTCGGTATATTCTGCCGACTTCTTTTTTGTTAATGCCTAGTGTCAGCCTCCTACAAGATAACAAGATAAACACATGGTTCCTGTGTCCCCCAATGGAACCGAACGAGAAATAAACATTCAGATTTTAATTCCTCAGTGTTTACACACCCTTTAAGGGTAGAGTCACACACTGCGCATGCGCAGAGTATTTGAAGCTGCAGATGCATTGTCAGCAGTCACAGAGCAACTGCAGAGTGAGCTCCCTCCCGCCCGCTTGTAGCAGTGGATTTCCCGCCGGCAGTCACCAGCTGACACAGAGCTACTCATCCGCAGCAGGGAGCTTGCTCTGCAGTCACTATGTAACTGCCGGTAGCGCATTCGCAGTGTCAGATATGCTGCGGATCCGCTTTGTGACCCTACCCTAAGGGAACAAATTAGGTGGCTGTTTCCAGCGGTCTGTTGCTTGTAAGATACATACCTGTTTAAAGAAACCAGTGGTCCACAAGCAGAGCACCTCCAGCTGTTGCAAAACTACAACTCCCAGCATGGGCGGACACCCAATGGCTGTCCAGGCATGCTGGGAGTTGTAGTTTTGAACAGCTTGGAGACTACTGGACCAAACCTCTTAGAAAGTTCCCCCAGTTGATCACAGGATATCCCACTGTTGTAATTTGTGGCGTACCAACCACTGAGTTTCCTGCAGCACCACCACAGGGGATTTAAAGGGGTACTCCGGTGAAAAACATTATTATTATTTTTATTTTTTCATATGAACTGGCTTTATAAAGTTAAACAGATTTGTGAATTACTTCTAGTAAAAAAATCTTTTTCCTTCCAGTACTTATCAGAGGAAGTTGAGTTGTTCTTTTCTGTCCGACCACAGTGCTCTCTGCTGACACCTCTGTCCGTGCCAGGAACTGTCCAGAGTAGGAGCAAATCCCCATAGCAAACTTAGCCTGCTCTGCATACAGCACTGTGGTCAGACAAAAAAATTCAAAAAGAAAAGAACTTCCTCTGTAGTATACAGCAGCTGATAAGTACTGGAAAGATAAAAAAAATTTCTAATAGAAGTAATTTACAAATCTGTTTAACTTTCTGGAACCAGTCGATTTGAAAAAAATATATATATATGTTTTCCACCGGAGTACCCCTTTAAGGTATTGCATGGCGCTCACTAAAATCAGTGGAGTGTCCTTTGTGGAGTAATTTGCTTTCCCTCGGTTCTTTACTCTTTGTAATGACTTATTATGTACAGTGTTGGATACTTTTGAGCTGTAAGATGATACAACTGACATGGTATATAGAAGTCTCATTGTATTCCCGGGCGGCTGTTCTCACCGGTGTTTGTTCTAGAATCTCACCTGATTCTGGAAGCTCTCAGGCTAATGATACTTCTGGATTAAGTGCCAGGCGCTCTGCACCTTTTCCTTCTCGTCTTCCTCATGACATACACACCTTACAGCTACTTACACTGAAGCCTCACCTTAACCCCTTGAGGACACAGACAATTGTCCTCAATTGTCCTCAATTACAGTAAATTCGATTCGTCACAAACTTCTCGGCTCGGCAGTTGATGACTTATCCTGCATAAATGAGTTCAGCTTTCAGGTGCTCCGGTGGGCTGGAAAAGGTGGATACAGTCCTAGGAGACTCTTTCCTAGGAATGTATCCACCTTTTCCAGCCCACCGGAGCACCTGAAAGCTGAACTAATTTATGCAGGATAAGTCAGCAACTGCCGAGCTGAGAAGTTCGTGACGAATCAAATTTACTGTAAGTTTGCTCATCCCTAATTGTAATGTATGCGTTTCCGTTTTTTCCTCCTCGCCTTCTAAGAGACACAACTCTCTTATTTTTCCCATCCACAGACCCACGTGAGGGCTTGTTTTTTGCACAACCAATTTTTCTTTGATATGACACCTTTTATTTTACCATAACATGTATGACACAACCAACAAATATTATTTTGTGGGAAATTGAAAAGAAAACTGCAATTTTGCACCTAAACTAAATCTGGCGGAAAAATTCCGCTCAGACATTCAGTTGCAGCAGACTGGGATTCAGCTGCACCGCGCACACAGCAACATTCTTCCAGTGGGAACATCAGCCAAGTAGTGACATGTCAACTCTCTATGTGAAATCTGCTAGGAAATGCATTGCTGTCAGTGGAGATGGCGCATTTTTGAGCGGTCCTAGCGCCGGATTGATGTGATGGATTTTAAAGGGGTACTCCGCTGCTCGGCGTTTCGAACAAACTGTTCCGAATGCTGGAGCCAGCAACGGGAGCTCGTGACATCATAGCCCCGCCCCCTCGATGCAAGTCTATGGGAGGGGGCGTGACCCTCCCATAGACGTGCATTGAGGGGGTGGGGCTATGATGTCACAAGCTCCCGGCTTCAGCATTCGGAACGGTTTGTACGGAGTACCCCTTTAAGGGTGGGTTCACACCACGTTTTTGCAATACAGTTTTGTATCAGGTTTTTGATAAAAAAAAACGGATTCCTCAAAACCTGACTAAACTGTATCAAAACTTGTGTACAAATTTTTATCTGTATACAGTTTGAAAAATTATGTCCGGTTGCATCAGTTTTTTAAGAAAAAAATTTAAACGTTTTTAACTTTTCCATCCATTATGAATAAAGTTTTACTTGTTTGATTGAAATTCCAAGAAAAAAAACTGACCAAAACCAAAAACCGTATGGTGAACACCAGATGGAACTGTACGCACATACAGTTCTGTACGGTTCCCATGTTAAAAAAAAAAAAATGTTTACGGTTTAATACAGTTTTTCACCTGGACCAAAAACCGTGGGAGACCACGGTTTTCTGTCCGGAAAAAAAAAGTAAAAAAATGGAGACAACCGTATATATTATGGTGCATACGGTTTTGAATGGGAAGTCTTTGGGCACGGTTTTCTGTACGGTTGCATAGGTTTTTTTTTATGAAACCGTATGCCGAAACTGTATAGTAAAATTGTGGTGTTAACCAACCCTAAGAATGAGGCATAAGACTTCATCACTTAGGGTGCATTCACATCACTATTTGGCCATACTGTTTTGCATCAGTTTAAGTTTTTTTTTTTGCCCGAAAAACTGACAAAACTATGCAAACGTGTGCTCTGAAATGAAAATGCATACGGTTTTAAACCGTATGTGGTTGGATTTAGAGGTCCGGTTGCATAGGTTTTAGTGCAATAAAGTTCCAATTGTTTTATTGAAATACCAAGGAAAGTAGGTGTGGTTTGCCATGTACAAGAAAAAAAAAAAACGTATCACAAAAACCGTATGGCACTGTAGAACATTTTTCAATGTAAAAAAAAAAATACAGTTTGCATACTATTTTTCATACAGGACACAAAACCGTAGTAGACTGCAGTCTTGTGTACGGTAAAAAAAATACACAAAACCGTATGCGACTTAAAACGTACACAACCGGATGAATCTTGTTGCATACATTTTGGCATGGGAGGGCTAGGTGTACGGTTTTCCATACGGTTGTATATGGTTTTCCTATACAAAACAATATACGGGAACTGTTATAGCAAAATTGTGATGTGAATGCACCCTTATTACTGCATGGCATGTGTTTGTAGAAGATCAGTAGGCTTCCTGTAACTCCTTGCTTGGAATAACATTTAAAGGGGTACTCCGGTGGAATATATATTTTTTAAATCAACTGGTGCCAGAAAGTTAAACAGATTTGTAAATTACTTCTATTGAAAAATCTTCACCCTTCCAGTACTTATCAGCTGCTGTATGCTCCACAGGAAGTTCTTTTCTTTTTACATTTCTTTTCTGTCTGACCACAGTGCTCTCTACTGACACCTCTGTCCATGTCCAGGAACTGTCCAGAGCAGGAACAAAATCCCCATAGCAAACCTCTCCTGCTCTGGTCAGTTCCTAACATGGACAGAGGTGTCAGCAGAGAGCACTGTGATCATACTGAAAATACATTTTAAAAGAAAAGAACTTCCTGTGGAGCATACAGCAACTGATAAGTACTGGAAGGATTAAGATTTTTATATAGAAGTAATTTACAAATCTGTTTAGCTTTATGGCACCAGTTGATTTAAAAAAGAAAAAATAGTTTTTCACCGGAGTACCCCTTTAACCCCTTAAGGACCAAGGACGTACGCGTATATGTGTATATCTATCAGCAGGCCCCCCGTGCAAATGACACCCACGATCCCCCTGAAGGGATAGGAGTGAGGTGGCAGGGGTGCCACCCCTCCTATCCCTGCTATTGGTCTATCAGAAGCGATCGACCAATAGCAGATCGGGGGCGGGGGGGTTAACGTTCAGTTCCCCCGTTCTGCCCACCCAAAGTAGGCAGGGCAGAACGGGGGACCGGTGCAGCGGGTGACCATACGGCTCCCTGGATCCTACGGAAGCCGGTGAGTTGCCTAGCAACATCTAGAAGGCTACAGTCTGACACCACTTAAACTTAAATTTTAGTGGTCTCTAAACTGTAGCCTTCCAGATGTTGCAAAACTACAAATCCCAGCATGCCCAAACAGCTGTCTCGGCATGCTGGGAGTTGTAGTTGTGTACCTCCAGCTGTTGCATAACTACATCTCCCAGCATGCCCTTCGGCGATCAGTACATGCTGGGAGTTGTAGTTTTGAAACAGCTGCAGGCACATTGTTTGGAAAATACTGAATTAGGTAACAGAACCTAACTGAAGGTTTTCCAACCAGTGTGGCTCCAGCTGTTGCAAAAGTATAACTCCCAGCATGCACGGTCTGTCAGTACATGCTGGGAGTTGTAGTTTTGAAACAGCAGGAGGTTTGCCCTCCCCATGTAAATGTACAAGGTACATTCACACGGGCGGGTTTACAATGAGTTTCCTGCTTCAAGTTTGAGCTGCGGTAAATTTTTCGCCGCAGCGCAAACTCCTAGCGGGAAACTCATGCTGGGAGTTTAGCAACAGCTGAAGGCACCTATGCAATCCCAAATTTAGTCATCAAATGCTCATGGAGCTCTCTCACTCTAGAGCCATGTCATGTTTCAAGGAAACAGTTTAGGGCCACATATGGGGTATTTCCGTACTCGGGAGAAATTGCACTAGAAATTTTGGGGGGCTTTTTCTCCTTTTAACCCTTAAGAAAAGGAAAAGTTGGGGGCTACACTAGCCTGTTAGTGTAAAAAAATTTTAAATTTTTACACTAACATGCTGGTGTTGCCTCACACTTTTTATTTTCACAAGCGGTAAAAGGAAAAAAAAAAGACTCCCAAAATTTGTAACGCAATTTCTCCTGAGTACGGAAATACCCCATATGTTGGTGTAAAATGCTCTGCGGGCGCACAGCAAGGCTCAGGAGTGAGAGTGCACCATGTACATTTGAGGCCTAAATTGGTGATTTGCACAGGGGGTGGCTTATTTAACAGCGGTTTTGATATAAACACAATAAAATAAATACCCACATGAGACCCCATTTTGGAAACTGCACCCCTCACGGAACGTAACAAGGGGTATAGTGTGCCTTAACACCCCACAGGTGTTTGACGAATTTTCATTAAAGTTGGATGGGAAAATGAAAAAAAAAATGTCACTAAAATGCTGGTGTTACCCTAAATTTTTCATTTTCAAAAGGGAAAATAGGAAAAATAAGCCCCCCAAAATTTGTAACCCTGATTTCTTCTGAGTAAGAACATACCCCATATGTGGATGTAAAGTGCCCTGCGGGCGCACTACAATGCTCAGAAGAGAAGGAGCACCATTGTGCTTTTGGAGAGAAAATTTGTCCGGAATTGAAGGCCACGTGTGTTTACAAAGCCCCTATAGTTCCTAGAACATGTGACCCCATTTTGGAAACTACACTCCTCATGTAATGTATTAAGGGATACAGTGAGCATTTACGCCCCATAGGTGTCTGACAGATTTTTGGAACAGTGGTCCGTGAATATGAAAAATTGAATTTTTCATTTGCACAGCCTACTGTTCCAAAGATCTGTCAAACGCCAGTGGGGTGTAAATACTCACTGCACTCCTTATTAAATTCTGTGAGGGGTGTAGTTTCCTAAATGGGGTCACATGTGCACTGTCCACTGTTCTGGCACCACGGGGGGCTTTGTAAACGCACATGGCCCCTGACTTCCATTCCCAAACAAATTCTCTCTCTAAAAGCTTAATGGCGCTCTTCCTCTTCTGAGCATTGTAGTGCGCCAGCAGAGCACTTGACGTCCACACATGGGGTTACACATTTTGGGGGTCATTTTATCCTATTACCTCTTGTAAAAATGTAACATTTGGGGAAAAACAGCATTTTAGTGAAATTTTTTTTTTTCATATACACATCCAACTTTAACAAAAAGTCGTCAAACACCTGTGAGGTGTTAAGGCTCAGCGAACCCCTTGTTATGTTCCTTGAGGGGTGTAGTTTCCAAAATGGTATGCCATGTGGGGGGTTTCTGCTGTTCTGGCACCATACAGGCTTCCTAAATGCTACATGCCCCCAAAAACCATTTCAGCAAAACTCACTCTCCAAAATCCCATTGTCGCTCCTTCCCTTCTGAGCCCTCTACTGCGCCCGCCGAACACTAGACATGCGCATATGAGGTATTTCCTTACTCGACAGAAATTGGGTTACAAATTGTGGGGGTCTTTTTCTCCTATTACAACTTATAAAAATTTAAAAACTGGGTCTACAAGAACATGCAGGTGTAAAAAATTAAGATTTTGAATTTTCTCCTTCACTTTGCTGCTATTCCTGTGAAACACCTAAAGGGTTAACACACTTACTGAATGTCATTTTGAATACTTTGAGGGGTGCAGTTTTTATAATGGGGTCATTTGTGGGGTATTTCTAATAAGAAGGCCCTTCAAATCCACTTCAAACCTGAACTGGTCCATAAAAAAATTTTGATTTAGAAAATGTTGTGAAAAATTGGAAAATTGCTGCTGAACTTTGAAGCCCTCAGATGTCTTCCAAAAGTAAAAACATGTCAACTTTATGATGCCAATATAAAGTAGACATATTGTATATGTGAATCAATATATAATTTGTTTGGAATGTCTATTTTCCTTATAAGCAGAGAGCTTCAAAGTTGAAAAAATGCTAAATGTTCAATTTTTTCATAACATTTTGGAATTTTTCACCAAGAAATGATGCAAGTATCGACAAAAATTTACCACTAACATAAAGTAGAATATGTCACGAAAAAACAGTCTCGGAATCAGAATGAAAAGTAAAAGCATCCCAGAGTTATTAATGCTTAAAGTGACAATGGTCAGATGTGCAAAAAACGCTTTGGTCCTTAAGGGGTTAAAAACAATAAAAAGAGAAGGTCTGTGCTTAGTCATAATCACATGCAGGGCAGGGGTGCGGCGTGTCCCCTAGAGTGCACAATATTATGCACTGGAAAACCAGTCTATTAAAGTGAGAAGAAAGCATTGCATAATGGGATTTGTGGCCATATACTTCAGCGCTGTTTATTTGCTGGGGTTTGGCAGATTCTCTTATTTCATCTAGCAGCTTGTGAGCATCCAAATACCAGCTGGGAAAAGATGATAAGAACTGCTGGCGGGCCCTCTCCTACACGCCTGACACTGTGCCGCAGATGAGATGGATTGTTGTTAGGCTCAGTGCAGGTGCTCAGTGATATTTACAGGTGTAAGAGGAAAGATAAGATGACTGTTGTCATTAGGCCTGGTGTATACTTTGCATATTGATAAGGTGTTTTATTTTTTCATGAGATTTGTTTAGCCAAAAACATGTGCAGAGTGGAGCGCAGATACTGCTGTGCACTAGTGGTGCTATAACAGTGGTCTCAAACTGTGGCCCTCCAGATGTTGCAAAACTTCAACTCCCAGCATGCCTGGACAGCCAACGGCTGTCCAGGCATGCTGGGAGTTGAAGTTTTGCAACATCTGGAGTAGGGATCGACCGATTATCGGTATGGCCGATATTATCGGCCGATAATCTTGATTTTGGGCATTATCGGTATCGGCAATTACCTTGCAGATAAGCCGATAATGCCCCGGCCCCCGCACCGCCCCCACCGCACTGCGACTGCCATCCCCCCCCCCCCCCCCGACCCACCGCACCGCGACCGCCCCCCCGACCCACCGCACCGCGTCGCACCCCCCACCGTAGTGCTGGGCGGTATACCGGTATGGATTTTTGCCCTTACCGCTATACTGGTCGGGCCCCTCCCCCACCCTCCGAGCCAATAAAAAAAATTAAACTTACCCGTAATGGGGGTGGTCCGGGCCATCCATCCTTCCTGTAGTGTCCAGCGGCATTCCGGGTGGAGGGTGAACCGGTCCGGGCTGTCCTTCTCCGGGGGTCATCTTCTCCACTCCGGGCAGGCTCCGGCCTAGTACGCTGCATAGACGCTGCGCACGGGCGTCACTGCGCAGCTGCGTCTATGCTGCGTTACTAGGCCGGAGCCTGCCCGGAGTGGAGAAGAGGACCCCCGGAGAAGGACAGCCCGGACCGGTTCACCCTCCACCCGGAATGCCGCCAGACACTACAGGAAGGAAGGATGGCCCGGACCACCCTGACAGGCGCCTTTTCCCAACTGCACCGCAAAAGCCACTGCAGTGCATTGATTTAAAGTGCCCGCTTTAAATCAATGATCTGCAGCGGTGTCGCGGGGGGATAAATAGCCGATAACTTATACCGGAATATCGGTATAAGTTATCGGCTATCGGCCCTAACCTCCACCGATTATCGGTCCTAAAAAAACGATATTGGTCGATCCCTAATCTGGAGGGCCACAGTTTGAGACCACTACCTATATGGCTGCCTCATAGGGGGGAACTGTAGGTGCTCAGTGCATGCTGGGAGTTGAACTTTTGCAACATCTGGAGGGCCACAGTTTGAGACAACTGCTCTTTAAAGATTGGAACATAGAACCAGAGTCATAACCATTGCTGGAAGTAAGAACTATCACCAGGGCACATATATATATATATATATATATATATATATATATATATATACACACACACACACATATACATAAAATAGACTGTTTCTGTTCTAATATTCAGTATGGGTTCTGCCATCAAAGCTTAGTCGTTTGCACGTTTTATTTACTAACGCAACATAATTATTGTCTGCAATGTTACAGATACAGTGGAGTCGCAGCTTGGTTTCAGTCTCTATCTTACCTGCAGGTCCGGCTCTGCCTATAGGCAATATAGGCAGCCGCCTAGAGCGCTTTCTTGATGGGGGGGGGGGGGGGGGGCACCGCTCTGCCTGCCACAAGTAAGTTAGACAACCAGCATCCAAACCACTTGCACAGCCAGCAGCATGAGGAGGAGGTTTGTTACAGTGTGTCACCCCAATAGTAAGGTCATTACATGAGGAGGGGGCTTGTTACAGTGTGTCAACCCAGTAGTAAGTAAGTAGAGTCAGAGGGCGGGCCAATGGGCGGCGTCAAGGGAGCAGCAAAATTAGCTTTTGCCTAGGGTGACAAAAATCCTTGCACCAGCCCTGCTTACCTGTTTCCCGTCCTCCCACCAGGGTCCATTATAAAGTGCTGATGCTGCCGTGATCACATGACTTTATTAACTAACAAGTTTTCTCTACAGAATTCTAGAAATTATATTAAAATGACAAAAGTGTGAAATCTGTATGGCCGGAAATATTGGCACCCCTGAAATTTTTCAAGAAAATGAAGTATTTCTCACAGAAAAGGATTGCAGTAACACATATTTTGCTATACACATGTTTATTCCCTTTGTGTATTGGAACTAAACCAAAAAAGGGAGGAAAAATGCTAATTGGACGCAATGTCACACCAAACTCCAAAAATGGTCTGGACAAAATTATTGGAACCCTTAACTTAATATTTGGTTGCACACCCTTTGGAAAAAAAATAACTGAAATCAGTCGCCTCCTATAACCATCAATAAGCTTCTTACACCTCTCAGCCGGAGTGTTGGGCCACTCTTCCTTTGCAAACTGCTCCAGGTCTCTCTTATTGGAAGGCGCCTTTTCCCAACAGCAATTTTAAGATCTCTCCACAGGTGTTCAATGGGATTTAGATCTGGACTCATTGCTGCCACTTCAGAACTCTTCTGCGCTTTTTTGCCATCCATTTCTGGGGCTTTTTGACGTATGTTTGGGGTCATTGTCCTGCTGGAAGACCCAAGATCTTGGACACAAACCCAGCTTTCTGACACTGGGCTGTACAGTGTGACCCAAAATCCGTTGGTAATCCTCAGATTTCATGATGTTTTGCACACATTCAAGGCACCCAGTGCCAGAGGCAGCAAAACAACCCCAAAACATCATTGAACCTCCACCATATCTCACTGTAGGTACTGTGCTCTTTTCTTTGTAGGCCTTATTCAGTTTTCAGTAAACAGTAGAATGATGTGCTTTACCAAAAAGCTCTATCTTGGTCTCATCTGTCCACAAGATGTTTTCCCAGAAGGATTTTGTCTTACTTAAGTTCATTTTGGCAAAATGTAGTCTTGTGTTTTTTATGTCTCTGTCAGCAGTGTCGGTCCTCCTGGGTCTCCTGCCATAGCGTTTCATTTCATTTAAATGTTGTCGGATAGTTCACGCTGACACTGATGCTACCTGAGCCTGCAGGACAGCTTGAATATCTTTGGAACTTGTTTGGACTATCCTGCGTTGACACCTTTCATAAATTTCTCTCTTCCGTCCACGCCCAGGGAGATTAGCTACAGTGCCATGGGGCGAATCAGTTCTGTTGTCTGCGATCCCTCCCCTGCACTCACTCCCGTCCTCCCCGCTGTATCCTTGTCTAGCAGCTGAAGTTGTATACTGTATCAAGCCGGGACTTCAATAAAGAGGCCAACGTTATACAGCAAACCTCTAGGTGTGGTGAGTGCATTTCTCGAATCTATTTGACACACTTCATATTTATGATTGTTTGCTAGAAGAAGTTGCCCCCCCCCCCACACAGAAGCTAGCAAGACTTACCCTAGACGTCCTTGACTACACAAACAGCTTGCAGTGCCTAGTGCCCTTCACTTCTACTCGATATTTCAGAAACTTCTTGATAATGTTGCGCACTGTGGAAAAAGGCAAATCTAGATCTCTGGAGATGGACTTGTAACCTTGAGATTGTTGATATTTTTCCACAATTTTGGTTCTCAAGTCCTCAGACAGTTCTCTTCTCCTCTTTCTGTTGTCCATGCTTAGTGTGGCACACAAAGACACACAATGCAAACACTAAGTGAACTTCTCTCCTTTTTATCTGCTTTCAGGTGGGATTTTTATATTGCCCACACGTGTTACTTGCCCCAGGTGGGTTTAAATCAGCATCACATGCTTGAAAATCTTATTTTTCCACAATTTTGAAAGGGTGCCAATAATTTTGTCCAGACCACTTTTAGAGTTTGGTGACATTATGTCCAATTTGCTTTTTTCCTCCCTTTTTTGGTTTAGTTCCAATACACACAAAGGGAATAAACATGTGTATAGCAAAATATGTGTTACTGCAATCCTTTTCTGTGAGAAATACTTCATTTTCTTGAAAAATCTCAGGGGGGCAAACATTTACGGCCATGACTGTACATTGTGTTAGTGAAGGGGAGCTGGTCTGCAGTAACCCAGCAGGGCCACTATATAAAGTATGGAGCTGTCTGGTCCTGTTAGCTGTGTAGGTGGGCACCATGGCTCTGGCAAACAGCTGATCAGCGGGCATGCCGGATGTTGAAATCACTCCAATGAGATACTAGTGGCCTGTCTTTCTAACAGGCCATCATTAAACAGTACCTGTCACAAAATAAAACTTTCCTTGTGTAATTAGCAGACACTTTCCCATTCACTTGCTTTTAAAGTTATCAACATAAATATGTTTAAAATGTAATATAAAAAACGGCCACTAGGTGGCTCTGTTCTGTTCCCTACCACAATTAATACAGTGAGTTTGGTCTCCTCCTGGCCTGGCAGGAGTAAAAACTCAGGAAGCTCTTCTGGCTGCACTGAGTTTGATTGACAGCTGCACAGAAAATGAAAGCTCCACAGATTCTCACAGTAAGCTATACAGACTGAAGGCTGCAGGAGAGCCTCACTGATAGCAACACAGACTGAAACATGCATAGAGCCTGAGGTCTTCTATTCATCACAGCACTGCAACCATGTAAGGGCGGAAGTGGTCCCCCAGCAGGCTTCAGTGATGTCATGCCTGCTGGGAAATGCCAACTTTCTCCTGCTGGGAAATTACATTATGTGAGCAAGAAGAAAGGTAAGATACACAGCTTTTTAAAGGGGTTCTCCTGTGCTTAGACATCTTATCCCCTATCCAAAGGATAGGGGATAAGATGCCTGATCGCGGGAGTCCCGCCGCTGGGGACCCCTGGGATCTTGCAAGCGACACCCTGTTTGTAATCCGTCCCCGGAGCGTGTTTGCTCCGGGTCTGATTACTGTTGATCACGGGGCCGGCGGCATGTGACGTCACGTCTCCGCCCCCGTGTGATCTCACGCTCCGCCCCTCAATGCAAGTCTATGGGAGGGGGCGTGACAGCTACACGGGGGCGGAGGCGTGACGTCACACGCTGTCGGCCATGTGGTCGCCGGTAATCAAACTGATTACAAACGGGGTGCCATGTGCAAGATCTCGGGGGTCCCCAGCAGCGGGACTCCCCCGATCAGGCATCTTATCCCCTATCCTTTGGATAGGGGATAAGATGTCTAAGCACTGGAGTACCCCTTTAAATCTCTGGAAAACATTTTTTTAGGGGCAGGAGGGATGTTAGGAGTAGTTAGAGAACATAGCCTGAGGTAGTTTAGAACAGTTTATTTGGTGACAGGTACTTCTTAAATACCCTGTAAACTCCCACACCGATTCCCCCACTCTGCTGCTCAGTATTCTGACATCCACAGCTCAGAAAGGGGCATGTCCTAAGAAAGCACTGAGCCGCCCTCACTCACCATATATTCACTTCCTCCCTATGTCTGCTGTGCTGTTCCTCTTCATCCATTCACTACAGGTTTCTCTGTAACCCCCTCCTCTCTGTTTTCAGACAGGAGTCTGATAGACAGGACAGGAGTGAGCACAGAGGAGTTCAAGTCCCACCCTCACTTTCTGGGCTTTAGTCCCTGTCTGTGCTTTAGCTGGGACAAAGATGATGCTGCAGCTGGATTATGTACTGGATGGTATAGGGACCCCTAGTGGTCTTTTTTATAAGCCATGATTTCTATGAAAAGGAAGTAACATTATTTCATTTTAGAACTTAATGTGAAGTTCCAAAGCAGTGTTTCCCAACTAGGGCGCCTCCAGCTGTTGCAAAACTACAACGCCCAGCATGCCTGGACAGCCAATGGCTGGCCGGGCATGTTGGGGGTTGTAGTTTTGCAACAGTTGGAGGCACCCTGGTTGGGAAACACTGTCCCATAGGTAAGATATTGTGGTCACTTTGAGCACACACCTCATGGTACTGTAGTATTTTTGGACTATATTTCCTGCTGATGATTTATTTCCCTTTAGCGCTTTATAATTGAATTCCAGAGAACAAGCAGAAAGCCCGGAGGTAACATGAAAGACATTTGCTGAGCCACGATCTGCCGACTCCAGTTATAGGTGTTCAGATTCTTCACTTCCATGCACAGCCCCAGGATGTAGGAAGCGTACAAGATTACAAATTGCTGCAAAAGTGGAAAAAAAAATCCCTCTCTGTACATTCAGAAAGTAGGCAGTCAATAGG
Source organism: Hyla sarda (assembly GCF_029499605.1). Classification (NCBI taxonomy): domain Eukaryota; kingdom Metazoa; phylum Chordata; class Amphibia; order Anura; family Hylidae; genus Hyla; species Hyla sarda. Next base: position 60,681,807 of record NC_079190.1, on the reverse strand, counting down.
AGTCTTCTCTGTAGTGCAGAATAATACCGTCAAAAAATATAAAGTGACTTTTGTTTTGTCACAGACACCCCGTGACCCTTTAAAGGGGTACTACACTCCAAAACATTTTTTTTTTTTTTTTATAAACTGGTGCCAGAAAGTTAAACAGATTTGTAAATTACTTCTGTTTAAAAATCTTAATCCTTCCAGTACTTATCAATTGCTGTATGTTCCAGAGGAAGTTCTTTTCTTTTTGAATCTCCTTTCTGTCTGACCACAGTGCTCTCTGCTGTCCAGAGTAGGAACTGTCCAGAGTAGGGGCAAATCTCCATAGCAAACTTCTCCTGCTCCGAACAGATCCTTAAATGGACAGAGGTGTCAGCAGAGAGCACTGTGGTCAGACAGAAAGGAAACTCAAAAAGAAAAGAACTTTCTGTGGAGCATACAGCAGCTGATAAGTACTGGAAGCATTAAGATTTTTTAATAGAAGTAATTTACAAATCTGTTTAACCTCTTAAAGACCAAGGGCGTTCCGGTACGTCCTGAGTCCTTTCCCTTTCTATAACGCGGGGCCCCACATCATAGCGGGTTGGGCCCGGTCTGTAACAACGGCCCGGAACCCATGGCTAATAGCGCGCAGCACTGATCGCAGTGACACGCGCTATTAACCCTTTAGACGCGGCTTTCAAAGTTGAACGCCGCGTCTAAAGTGAAAGTAAAACAATGCAGCATCCCTTCCTGCCTCCTCACTGTCCGATCGCTGAATGACTGCTCAGTGCCTGAGATCCAGGCATGAGCAGTGAAGCGGCAGAATCATTGATCAGTGGTTTCCTATGAGAAACCATTGATCAATGTAAAAGATCAGTGTGTGCAATGTGATAGCCCCCTGTGGGAGCTATAACATAGCAAAAAGAAAGTGAAAAAAAAGTTAATAAAGATCATTTAACCCCTTCCCTAATAAAAATTTGAATCACCCCCCTTTTTCCATTTAAAGAAAAAGTGTAAATAAAATTAAACATATGTGGTATCGCCGCGTGCGGAAATGTCCGAATTATAAAAATATATAGTTAATTAAACCGCACAGTCAATGGCGTACGCGCAAAAAAATTCAAAAGTCCAAGATAGTGTATTTTTGGTCACTTTTTATATCATGAAAAAATAAATAAAAAGCGATCAATAAGTCCGATCAATACGGCGCAAAAAATGAGCCCTCATACCGCCCCATACGCAGAAAAATAAAAAAGTTATAGGGGTCAGAAGATGACGATTTTAAACATATACATTTTCCTGCATGTAGTTATGATTTTTTCCAGAAGTGCGACAAAATCAAACCTATATAAGTAGGGTATCATTTTAATCGTATGGACCTACAGAATAATGATAAGGTGTCATTTTTACCAAAAAATATACTGCGTAGAAACGGAAGCCCCCAAAATTACAAAATGGCGGTTTTTTTTTTTTCAATTTTGTCTCACAATGATTTTTTTTTCTGTTTCGCCGCAGATTTTTGGGTAAAATGACTGACGTAATTACAATGTAGAATTGGTGGCTCAAAAAATAAGCCATCATATGGATTTTTAGGTGCAAAATTGAAAGAGTTATGATTTTTTAAATGTAAGGAGGAAAAAATGAAAGTGCAAAAATGGAAAAAACCCTGGTCCTTAAGGGGTTAACTTTCTGGCACCAGTTGATTTACAGGGGAATTTAAGGACACAGCCAATTTTATTTTTGAATTTTTGTTTTTTCCTCCTCACCTTCTAAGAGCTATAACTCTTATTTATCCATCGACCAATAGGAAGGCTTGTTTTTTGAGCGACCAATTGTACTTTGTAATGACATCACTCCTTTTACTATAAAACGTATTGCAAAACAAAAAAAATATATAGATTATTTGTGTGGGTAAATTGAAGAGAAACCCGCAATTTTACTAATTTTGGACAGTTTCGTTTTCACACTGTACACGTTACGGTAAAAGACGTTTTCTTTATTCTGTGCATCAATAGGATTAATATGATAACCACGATTAGTTTTGACCACCTATAACTTTCTTATTTTTCTGTATTCGAGGCTGTATGAGGGCTCATTTTTAGCGCTGTGATCTGTAGCCGTGATCTTCCATATCTGAGACCTTTTACTGGTTTATTACATTTGTTTAGGAATGTGATGTGACAAAAAAGCAGCAATTTTGGACTTTGTTTTTAATTTTTATGTTTACGCCGTTTACTGTACGGGATCATTAACATTATGTTTTGATAGTTTGGACATTTACACACATGGCAATACCACATATGTTATATATATATATTTTACACTTTTATGGGTAAAATTGGAAAAAGGGACGATGACATTTTTTTATTAGGGGAGGGGCTTTTTCACATTCATTTTTTTACTTATTTTTTTTTTACATTTTTTATTTCCCCATTTATTAGATTGCTAATACTGTTCTAGCAGATCATCCCGGGAGAACCGAAGAGGTGGTCGAGGGGACCTCTATCCGCCATCTTGGCTGATCGGATCCCTGCAATCGGGCCGTGGGTGATCCGATCAGCCTATAGAAGCACCACATTGTTGCAGATGTTGTGATCAGTATTGATCACGGCATTTGAGGGGTTAATAGCAGACAACAGCGTGATCGTTAATGCCCGCTATTACCAGCGGGTCCCTGGCTGCTGTTGCAAAACTACAACTTCCAGCATGCCCGGAAGAAAAACTTTCATGGGGCTAGGTTTGCAGACAATACCGAGGTGTGTGTGTGTGTGTATATATATATATATATATATATATATACATATATATATACCCCGATGTAGAGATCTGATTCTGGGGGGAAACATTTATACAAGTGTGTGGTGTTCTCCAGATTGAGAGGGAATATGAACACAACATGATGTATCATTATATACGAGCCCTTTTGTTTTCTATGTCTAGGAAGCTGAAGAAAGAATTCCCCAGCGCTCTTGTGTTTAGCACCGACGACTATTTTTTAATGGAAGACGGAAGTTACATCTACAATCCGGATCTACTGCTGGACGCTCACAAGTGGAATCAGAAGAGAGGTGACCCCTTCATAATAATAATAAACTCTTTATTTATATAGCGCACACACATTCCGCAGCGCTGTACACTCAAACTGGAGCTCACAATCTAAACCTATCAGTATGTTTTTAAAGTGTGGGAGGAAACCAATGCAAACACAGAGAGAACATACAAACTCTTTACAGATGTTGTACCACAGCGCTGCAAGGCAATAGTGCTAACCACTGAGCCACCGTGCTGTCCTTCATGCTCCACATTCACAATATTATACCCTAGGAACCTCCGGAACATTCAAATATGCAGAATGTTCTGTTTTCGGGCGGACACTTTGCACATTTTCGGTCATGTGAACATGGCCGTTGACTGTTTTCTTTAAAAGGGGTACTCCGGTGAAATAAAAAAAAAAAAAAAAAATACACCAGTGCGAGAAAGTTAAACAGATTTGTAAATTACTTCTATTTAAAAATCGTAATCCTTCCAGTACTTATCAGCTGCTGTATGCTCCACAGGAAGTTCTTTTCTTTTTGAATTTATTTTCTGTCTGAGCACAGTGCTCTCTGCTGACACCTCTGTCCATGTCAGGAACTGTCCAGAGCAGGAGAGGTTTGCTATGGGGATTTGCTCCTACTCTGGACAGTTCCTGACATGGACAGAGGTGTCAGCAGAGAGCACTGTGGTCAGACAGAAAAGAAATTAAAAAATATATGAACTTCCTCTGTAGTTTACAGCAGCTGATAAGTACTGGAAGGATTAAGATTTTTAAATAGAAATAATTTACAAATCTGTTTAACGTTCTGGCACCAGTTGATTAAAAAAAATAAAAATAATATGTATATATGTATATATATGTTGTTTTTCACCGGAGTACCCCTTTAAGACCATAGGATATTGGGATAACAAGCTGATTCCCAGTTGTCCAACCCCCCCAGTTACCAGAAGAAATGGCGCATACCATGCTTGATTCATTCTCTCTTGGGTGGCTGAACAATGGGGGAGATTTATCAAAACCTGTCTGGAGGAAAAGTTGCTGGGTTGCCCATAGTAACCAATCAGATCTCTTCTTTCATTTTGCAGAGGTCTTTTAAAAAATGAAAGAAGCGATCTGATTGGTTGTTACGGACAACTCATCAACTTTTCCTCTGGACGGGATTTGATAACTCTCCCCCTTAGTGCTCGGTGGTTCCATACACAGTGATATGTAGTGGTGCACTCCACTATTTATTCTAGGGATAATTATGTCCCTGTTTTCGGGATTGGTGGGGGTCCTGGCATATGAACTCTGTGTGGGATGGCGGCCTAATATTAGTAATGATATTTAGACTTTTCAGTAGGTTGTTGGGAAGCGTTGGTGTTTGCCATTGGCAGGATGTATGTTTTCATAATTTTGTATCTTTTTAGCACGTAAAGCCATGAGCAAAGGGAGGACTCCGATAATCATAGATAACACCAACATACTGGCCTGGCACATGAAGCCATACGCAGTTATGGTAAGAAAACGATTTCTTTTTTTGGGTGCTTGCTGTGTCCATAGTATCTACAACTATTAATGTAACATTTTTGGACCATATTAAAGTAAACGAGTTTTCATATTCTGTAGAATGAATAGTTAACAAGTGTTAAATCCCCTAAATGAAGTTAGCAACTCCACAGTAAGATTCGGCAAACCCGAATTTAAAGGGGTACTCCGGTGGAATTTTTTTTTTTTAAATCAACTAGTGTCAGAAAGTTAAAGGGTACCTCTCATCAAAAAAACTCTTGATATATTATAGATTAATAGGTACAACAGGTGCGGCACAGCTCACTCGATCGCCCCTCCCGCTCACGGACCGGACCGGACCTCAGTCCATATAATAGTGGAAAGAAATGGAGTTGTCCAGAGCAGGATGTCAAGCAATGCAATATTTATTCAGCGGTAACTGTGGGTGATGACAAGGTGACGCGTTTCAGCTGCACTCAGCAGCCTTAGTCATGACTAAGGCTGCTGAGTGCAGCTGAAACGCGTCACCTTGTCATCACCCACAGTTACCGCTGAATAAATATTGCATTGCTTGACATCCTGCTCTGGACAACTCCATTTCTTTCCACTATTATAGATTAATGTATGCAGAATAACTTTACAATTGCATGTTATTAAAAAATATGCTTCTTTCTATTTAATTTTCCACTTTGAAGAAATGACCACTAGGGGTCTCCCTACCAGTCCTGGCAGCAAGCATTTCAGACTCATGCTGGAGTCCTAAACACTACGAGCTGCCAGTCTGCTTTGTTTACAAAGGAGAACACTCAGAGCTGCCAGCCTGCTTTGTTCACAGCCTGTTTGGCTGTGAACAAAGCAGGCTGGCAGCTCTGAGTGTTTAGGACTCCAGCATGAGTCAGAAATGCTTGCTGACAGGACCGATCGGGAAAAATACAATAGAAAGAAGCATATTTTTCATTAACATGCTATTGGAAAGTTATTCAACATTCATTAATCTAAAATATATCAAAAGTTTATTTGATGAGAGGTACCCTTTAAACAGATTTGTATATTACTTCTATTTAAAAATCTTAATCCTTCCAGTACTTATCAGCTGCTGTATACTACTGAGGCAATTATTTTCTTTTTGAATTTCTTTTCTGTCTGACCACAGTGCTCTCTGCTGACACCTCTGTCCATGTCAGGAACTGTCCAGAGCAGGAGAGGTTTGCTATGGAGATTTGTTTCTGCTCTGGACAGTTCCTGACATGGACAGAAGTGTCAGCAGAGAGGACTGTGGTCAGACAGAAAATAAATTAAAAATAAAAGAACTTCCTGTGGAGCATACAGCAGCTGATAAGTGCTGGAAGGATTAAGATTTTTTAATTGAAGTAATTTACTAATCTGTTTTACTTGCTGGCACCAGTTGATATTAAATTTTTTTTTCCACCAGAGTACCCCTTTAATGAATTGTCCGACAATTTATTTAATTTTGTAAAAGTCCTACTTTCCAAGTATTTCAATTCCACAAAAAAGTCTGGAATAAGACAGTCTGGAGTCTCATTCCAGACATCTCCGAGGAATCAGAACTCTAAGGGTCTATTCACACAGGCACAAATTCCACACCAATTCCGCTTCCTTGGGTGGTTTCTGGCTTGTGCAAATTTTGTGTGGAATTGGTGCGGAATTTGTGCAGAAATTCCACGTGTGGAGTCCCATAGAAGTCTATTAGGCTTTCATTTGAGGCAGAATTCCACTGGCAGAATTCCACCTCAAATGAATGCCCAATAGACTTCTATGGGTACCACACTTCTGAATTTCCACCCGAATTCCGCACAAAATTCCACACAAAAGCCACACGAGCCAGAAACCACCCAAGGAAGCGGAATTGGTGAGGAAATTCCGCCCGTGTGAATAGACCCTTAGAAAGCTGAACGACTTTTGCAAGACTAAATTAATCAGAAGATGCTGCTTTATAATCTTAGGTTTGGCTATCCATGTTATAATCTGTTCGGTGTTTATATGGCCTGAAGGTTGGTTTGAACACTGATCCTTTTGTTGTGGCATTGCAGCTGTCCTGGAAAGCGTGCCCGGCACCGCTCATACAAGCCCCATGGTCCCTTAGGGTTCCCCGCTCCCGGTAAAACACTGCAAGTTACGCTACCATTCACTTCAATGGGTCTACTGACAATCTGCAGATCTGCCACTATTGCGGACTGTCTGGGGTCCCATACAAAAGTAGCTTAACTCACTGTGGATTTCCTGCAGCATGAAACCTACTACTTGTTACAAGCATGTGAACATACCCTTAAAGGGGGTATTCTAAGATTTATTTTATTTGACTATGCTACAGAGGCTGTAAAGTTAGTGTAGTTTGTTCATAATTTTCCCAGATTGCAGTGCGGCTCGACATAACTAGTCAGGTGATGACAGGAAGCCTATCTGCTTCAATGGGTGGAGTGACCGCAGGGTGGGAAGGAGATCATTCTGCAGTAAATTTTGCAACAGCTGGAGGCACCATGGTTAGAAAACACTAGTCTATTGTTCACAGCACAGCATGGAAGGCAGCACACCTGTGCTTCAATGAGTGGGGTGGATGTTGTGTTGAATGGAGAAAAATTAACTCACACTTACAAACAAGGTATTATGGGATTTGTAGTTTGAGAGAGGGATTTCCAACAGGTAAATAGCCATTTCACAAAAAAAGCTAGCCACAGTGTTATGGTGGACTCACAACATAGCCATTTAGCTCCAAGACAAGCACGGATCCTTCCTAAGCATGTACATTACTGTCTGGCAGGTAGGTGCTAAAATCACCTTATGGTGGATAACCCCTTTAAAGGCAACCAATCATGAGATTTTACCATAGATAATGGCAATGTGTTATCTATGGTAAAATCTTCTTCCTCACTATCCCTGGAGGAGGTACCTGTCCACAGGAATGGTGAGTATATGAAGTTAAAAAGTCTCCCCCGCGTGCCCCGTAAGTAGTCCCTTGGGCAGAAATCTATACCCACCTAGTCCCGTATTCTCCGACTATAATTACTACCACATAGCGTGAATCACTGCCCGGGCGCAGCCCGCATCAATGCTGAACTCCGCCTGCTTAGGGAGCAGGGGCTTTAATCATGCAGAGGGGGTGCAATTACAGCTGGGCAAGACGGGACTAGGTGGGTATAGCTTCCTGCCCAGGGGACTACTTAAGGGGCCTGCGTGGGAGACTTTTTATCTTCATATCCTAACCATCCCGGTGGACAGGTATGTCCCCTGGAGATGGTGAGGAAGAAGATTTTACTGTATAAAACCCTTTGAGTCCTATGAGACAGAAGAGAGCACAGAGGAGTGCTATAAGACAGGAGAGAGCACAGAGGGTTCCTATCAGACAGAAGAGAGCACAGAGGATTCCTGTCAGACAGGAGAGAGCACAGAGGACTGCCATCAGACAGGAGAGAGCACAGAGGAGTGCCATCAGACAGGAGAGAGCACAGAGGAGTGCCATCAGACAGGAGAGACCACAGAGGAGTGTCATCAGACAGGGGAGAGCACAGAGGAGTCCTATCAGACAGGGGAGAGCACAGAGGAGTCCTATCAGACAGGGGAGAGCACAGAGGAGTCATATCAGACAGGGGAGAGCACAGAGGAGTGCTATCAGACAGGAGAGAGCACAGAGGAGTGCTATCAGACAGGAGAGAGCACAGAGGAGTGCTATCAGACAGGAGGGAGCACAGAGGAGTACTATCAGACAGGAGAGAGCACAAACGAGTACTATCAGACAGGAGAGAGCAAAGAGGAGTGCTATCAGACAGGAGAGAGCACATGAGTGCTATCAGACAGGAGAGAGCACAGAGGAGTGCTATCAGACAGGAGAGAGCACATGAGTGCTATCAGACAGGAGAGAGCACAGAGGAGTGCTATCAAACAGGAGAGAGCACAGAGGAGTGCCATCAGACAGGAGAGAGCACAGAGGAATTCTATTGCGGGTGCGTTCACACGGAGTAAGTGAAGAGTAATTCACGCTGAAAATTTACGGGCGGAAAAAATAAAAAATAAATTGCGGGAAATTAACGCGCAATTTGCGCGGAATTGCGCGCTGACATGGGGGAGAAAAAGTGAAGGGTTTTTCAGCCATTGCCGCGCAAATTGCCCGCAAATTGCGGGCCAATTCCGCGTGAAAACGATGTCGGGCGGAATTTTTTTTTTACCATTGACTTCAATTGATTTCTGCTAGCGGATTCCGCTTGAAGAATGAACATGTTCTTTCTTCAAGCGGAACGGAATTCAGCATCGGAATTCTGCTAGCAGAATTTCCGCAGTGTGAACAGGCCAGCAGAAATAACATTAAAGTCAATGGGCAGAGGACATGTGCATTAGTTTGGAGCGGAGAATTCAATAGGAATTACTCGAGTAAATTCCTCTTGAATTACTCCGTGTGAACGCACCCTTAGACAGAAGAGAGCACAGAGGAGTACTATCAGACAGGAGAGAGCACAAAGGAGTACTATCAGACAGGAGAGCGCAAAGGAGTAATATCAGACAGGAGAGAGCAAAGAGGAGTGCTATCAGACAGGAGAGAGCACAGAGGAGTGCTATCAGACAGGAGAGAGCACAGAGGAGTGCCATCAGACAGGAGAGAGCACATAGCAGTCCTATCAGACAGGAGAGTGCACAGAGGAGTACTATCAAACAGAAGAGAGCACAGAGGAGTCCTATCAGACAGGAGAGAGCACAGAGCAGTCCTATCAGACAGGAGAGAGCACAGAGGAGTCCTATCAGACAGGAGAGAGCACAGAGGAGTCCTATCAGACAGGAGAGAGCACAGAGGAGTACTATCAGACAGGAGAGAGCACAGACGAGTACTATCAGACAGGAGAGAGCACAGAGGAGTACTATCAGACAGGAGAGAGCACAGAGGAGTCCTATCAGACAGGAGAGAGCACAGAGGAGTACTATCAGACAGGAGAGAGCACAGAGGAGTCCTATCAGACAGGAGAGAGCACAGAGGAGTACTATCAGACAGGAGAGAGCACAGAGGAGTCCTATCAGACAGGAGAGAGCACAGAGGAGTGCTATCAGACAGGAGAGAGCACAGAGGAGTCCTATCAGACAGGAGAGAGCACAGAGGAGTACTATCAGACAGAAGAGAGCACAGAGGAGTACTATCAAACAGAAGAGAGCACAGAGGAGTACTATCAAACAGAAGAGAGCACAGAGGAGTACTATCAAACAGAAGAGAGCAAAGAGGAGTGCTATCAGACAGGAGAGAGCACAGAGGAGTGCTATCAGACAGGAGAGAGCACAGAGGAGTGCCATCAGACAGGAGAGAGCACATAGCAGTCCTATCAGACAGGAGAGTGCACAGAGGAGTACTATCAAACAGAAGAGAGCACAGAGGAGTCCTATCAGACAGGAGAGAGCACAGAGCAGTCCTATCAGACAGGAGAGAGCACAGAGGAGTCCTATCAGACAGGAGAGAGCACAGAGGAGTCCTATCAGACAGGAGAGAGCACAGAGGAGTACTATCAGACAGGAGAGAGCACAGAGGAGTCCTATCAGACAGGAGAGAGCACAGAGGAGTACTATCAGACAGGAGAGAGCACAGAGGAGTCCTATCAGACAGGAGAGAGCACAGAGGAGTGCTATCAGACAGGAGAGAGCACAGAGGAGTGCTATCAGACAGGAGAGAGCACAGAGGAGTGCTAGCCCACCCTCATTTACTGGAATTTGTCCATGCCTGTGCTTTAGCTTGGACAAAGCCATGGTTTTATAAGCCATGTTTTCTATAAAAAGGAAATAACATTTTCTCATGAAGTATATTAGAAAGGTTAATGTTTTGCTAAGATGTCAACATATAAAAAGTTTGTGTGTCTGACAGCGCGCATTTAAATATAAATGTCACAATGTGAACCTGGTTTAAAATAAAAAGTGCTTACACATCAGAAATAAAGGACAAAAAAAAAAAAAACTAGGAAGATGAACTTGATTCCTGGCATCCTACAAAAGAACATGTGATGTGCAGAGCGGCTGCAACAACCTCTATTGCTATATATCTGTAATTCATGTTCTTGTACATTGTTCTATCAGGCCCTGGAGAATGGATATGGAGTCATATTCCTGGAACCTAACACACACTGGAAGTTTGATGTCAGAGAACTAGCAAGGTATGTAACGTCTGACAAATAACAGGTATAACATGCACATAAAAAAAACATAACCTCTTCTCAATCATTTTATAGTGGAGTAACTAACCATAGCAACAACATGTCTGAATCATAATGTTTCTGTTTGCGGTTTTTATAGAGCTTGGTTAAATTCACTCTAGTTTCATCCTTTCCGCCAACTCTTTTTTCTTTCCTTTTTTCCTAATGAATAGTTCTAATATATGGTTTGTTCTTTTAAGCCTTAAATCACTAAAACAGCTGCACCTACTGAACTTAATAAAAAACAGGGTTAATGTAGCATATGGCACAATGAGCATGTTTTTGGCTTTGGTTCTGAGACATCGATATGATGATACGTACTTTACACGTACTGCTAAGCTGCTACAATGTAGGTATGGCCACATATTATAACTGAAGCATGTGCATGCCTTTGCATTGCATTTGTTTTCATGTTCATTTGATTTCTAAATGAAAAATAAAGCAACTTTCCAAATAGTCTTTCCAAAACATTCCCTACCAGTCTATTGCTGTAAAAGCTGTGCAGCTCCTTTACATAGCTGGTTGTGCTGCTTCTTCTCACATGCCTTCAACAGTACTCTGTTCTTTCCTCTCATTTCTATCAGTATTAGACATAGCAGCAGGGAAGGGAAGAAGGTTGTCAAGGCCACATCGAAAAATGGAACTAGGGTAGGTGTTGGGGTCCCTGAGGATGTGGCAAGTGATGTGTGCAGTGTAAAAATAGATTGGTTTGGTGTGTGTAAACAATTCTCTTATCACATTTTTGTTAGCAGTGTCTGTCTACCAAATGAGAAAAGTCCCAACATTTACAGTAATCATTTCCATAGACCTCCATTTCCATAGATCAGGCATTGGCAACCTTTGGCACTGCAGATATTTTGAATTATATCTCCCATGATGCTCTTACAGCCAAAATGTTACCAAATCATCATACCAATGGTTGCCTGTGCCTGCCATAGACCTATTGGAGACCAAAGGAGTATACATTGCGGTTTATATTTATTTACAGTATGAAAAACAACAATGTCATAAACCAACTTGGATGTTATGCTACATAGAAACATGGCATTATTTCCTGAGCGATGGGGCGCTTTCTACGCACCATAACCTTTCACAAGTAGTTTATGACACTATTGTTAGTCAAGGGAAATTTTGCACGGAGAAAGTAGAGCTTGAAAGTGCGTTACACAATGATAGTTCAGAGTGCAACAGAGAATAATACAGAATAAGATGTGCTTACACAAGAATCAGCCGTTGGGTTCCATTTTATAAAGTAGGAGGTAGAATAGAACTGTAAGATTTTCTCATCTGGATGATTATTTTATTACAAGCCCTTTTGTATTGCCATTGTTATTGGAGTTTGGTGTATTGGGTTGAACCTGTTACCATACTCCAGTGTTTCCCAACCAGGGTGCCTCCAGGTGTTGCAAAACTACAACTCCCAGCATGCCTGGACAGCCAAAGGCTGTCCAGGCATGCCGGGAGTTGTAGTTTTGCAAAATCTGGAGGCACTCTGGTTGGGAAACAATTCCATACTCAAATGACAGGAGGCCTAAAAATGAGAATGAGTAAAGATTACAGACTTACACACTTTTTAACCCCTTAAGGACCAGGCCCATTTTGGCCTTAAATGGGCACTGTCAGATACAAAAACTTTTGATATGTTGTAAAGCATGTATAACCAATAGGTTTTGCAATTGCTTTCATTAGAAAATTTTCAGTATTTCATACTAAAAAAGCCAGTCAAACAACTGCCCCCCCTGCCTGCTTGGACATATACTAGTCCTGCTGTGTCCATGCGTCATCACCTATGTCATGGACACACTTCCTTGATTGACAGCTGTGAGTGCAGGGCTCATATCTGGAGGAAAAATCCTCCCACTGTCAGCTTGTGTCCGCCTACTGTCAGTGAGGACAAGCTGGGAGTTGTAGTTTTGCTAATGTTAGGGGAGATGCGAGCAGACAGCATACTGAGGAAGGGGCGGAGACCTGCACAGTGAGGCCACGCCTCCTCCATTTGAAAGGAATTCAGACTAGTGAGCCAAATTAAAAGTGTAATAAAAATAAATAAATAAAGGTGCTAGACACATAAAAATTAGATATACATGGTCAGGATTAGGTACTGAGTGATATATGGAAAAAAAAATTTTTTTTATTCTGACGGGTACCCTTTAAGGACCAGAGCATTTTTTGCACATCTGACCACTGTCACTTTAAACATTAATAACTCTGGGATGCTTTTACCTATCATTCTGATTCAGAGATTGTATTTTCGTGACATATTCTACTTTGTTAGTGGTAAAATTTCATCGATACTTGTATCATTTCTTTTAAAAAATTTAACATTTTGCATTTTTCTAACTTTGAAGCTCTCTGCTTATCAGGAAAAAAGACATTCCAAATAAATTATATATTGATTCACATATACAATATGTCTACTTTATGTTTGCATGTTTTTACTTTTGGAAGACATCAGAGGGCTTCAAAGTGCAGCTGCAATTTTCCAATTTTATACAAAATTTTCAAAATCAGAATTTTTCAGGGACCAGTTCAGTTTTGAAGTGGATTTGAAGGGTCTTCATATTAGAAATACCCCACAAATGATCCCATTATAAAAACTGCACCCCTCAAAGTATTCAAAATGACATTTAGTAAGTGTGTTAACCCTTTAGGTGTTTCAAAGGAATAGCAGCAAAGTGAAGGAGAAAATTCAAAATCTTAATTTTCTACACTGGCATGTTCTTGTAGACCCAGTTTTTGAATTTTTACAAGGTATAAAATGTGTAACTTAATTTCTCTCGAGTAAGGAAATACCTCATATTTGTATGTAATGTTTTCGGCGGACGCAGTAGAGGGCTCAGAAGGGAAGTAGCGACAGTGGGATTTTGGAGAGTGAGTTTTTCTGAAATGGTTTTTGGGGGGCATGTCACATTTAGGAAGCCCCGATGGTGCCAGAACAACAAAAAAAAAACTACTTTGGAAACTACACCCCTCAAGGCACGTAACAAGGGGTCCAGTGAGCCTTAACACCCCACAGGTGTTTGACGACTTTTCGTTAAAGTTGGATGTGTAAATGAAATTTTTTTTCCCCACTAAAATGCTAGTTTTCCCCATATTTTACATTTTTACAAGGGGTAAGAGGAGAAAATGCCCCCCAAAAGTTGTAACCACATCTCTTCTGAGTATAGAAATACTGCATGTGTAGACGTCAAGTGCTCTGCTGGCGACTTACAATGCTCAGAAGAGAAGGAGTCACATTTGGCTTTTGGAAAGCAAATTTTGCTGAAATGGTTTTTGGGGGGCATGTCCCATTTAGAAAGCCCCTATGGTGCCAGGACAGCAAAAAAACAAAAACAAAAAAAAAAAACCCACAAGGCATACTATTTTGGAAATTGCACCCCTCAAGGAATGTAACAAGGGGTCAAGGGGTACAGTGAGCCTTAACTACCCACAGGTGTTTGATGACTTTTTGTTAAAGTTGGATGTGTAAATGAAAAATTTGACATTTTTACAAGGGGTAATAGGAGAAAATGCCCCCCAAAATTTGTGATCCCATTTGTATGGAAATACCCAGAAGAGGAGGAGCGCCATTGAGCTTTTGGAAAGAGAATTTGTTTGGAATGGAAGTCAGGGGCCATGTGCGTTTACAAAGCCCCCCGTGGTGCCAGAACTGTGGACCCCCCCACGTGACCCCATTTTGGAAACTACACCCTCACAGAATTTAATAAGGGGTGCAGTGAGTGAGTGAAAATTTTTATTTTTCATTTTCACGGACCACTGTTCCAAAAATCTGTCAGACACCTGTGGGGTGTAAATGCTCACTGTACCCCTTATTACATTATATGAGGGGTGTAGTTTCCAAAATGGGGGTCACATGTGGGGGGTACACTGTTCTGGCAGCATGGGGGCTTTGTAAACCCACGAAGAAATGGGGTTACAAATTTATGGGGGCTTTTTTTTCCTATTTTCCCTTGTGAAAATGAAAAATTTAGGGTAACACCAACATTTTAGTGAAATATATATTTTTTTCCATTTTCCCATCCAAATTTTATGAAAATTCTTCAAACACCTGTGGGGTGTTAAGGCTCACTATACCCCTTGTTATGTTCTGTGAGGGGTGTAGTTTCCAAAATGGGGTCACATGTGGGTATTTTTTTTTTTGCGTTTTTATTGGGGGGGGGGGTTTAGGGGCAATGTAAGGGGGTGTATATGTAGTGTTTAACCCTTTATTATGTGTTAGTGTAGTGTAGTGTTTTAGGGTACATTCACACTTGTGGAGGTTTATGGTGAGTTTAGCGCTAGGAGTTTGCGCTGCGGCGAAAAATTTGCTGCAGCTCAAACTTGAAGCAGGAAACCCACTGTAAACCCGCCAGTGTGAATGTACCCTGTATATTCACATGGGGGGGGGAACCGCCAGCTGTTTCAAAACTACAACTCCCAGCATGTACTGACAAACAGTGCATGCTGGGAGTTGTACTTTTGCAACAGCTGGAGGCACACTGGTTGGAAAACCTTCAGATAGGTTCTGATACCTAACTCAGTATTTTCCAACCAGTGTGCCTCCAGCTGTTGCAAAACTACAACTCCCAGCATGTACTGATTGCTGGGGCATTCTGGGAGATGTAGTTATGCAACAGCTGGAGGTACACAACTGCAACTTCCAGCATGCCGAGACAGCTGTTTGGGCATGCTAGGATTTGCAGTTTTGCAACATCTGGAGGGCTACAGTTTAGAGACTACTGCACAGTGATCTCCAAACTGTGGCCCTCCAGATGTAGCAAAACTACAAATCCCAGTATGCCCAGAGAACAAACTGCTCTGTGGGCATGCTAGGAGTTGTAGTTTTGCAAGATCTAGAGGGCCACAGTTTAGAGATCACTGTGCAGTGATCTCCAAACTGTGACCCTCCAGCTTTTGCAAAACTACAAATCCCAGCATGCCCAAACAGCTGTCTGGCATGCTGTAAGTTGTAGTTTTGCAACATCTGGAGGGCTACAGTTTAGAGACCACTGTATAGAGACCACTCACCGGCTTCCGTAGGACCCTGGGAGCCACACCGCCAATCACCGCCACCGATCGTCGCCCGCTGCCGCCGCCGATAGGTAAGTGGACATAGGCGCTGGTCCTCGTCGGTTTCCCCGTTCTGCCCCGCCTACAGTGGGTGGGCAGAACGGGGAAACCGAAAGTTTAACCCCCCCGCCCCCGATCTGCTATTGGTCGTCACTTCTAGATGACCAATAGCACCCCTGCCATCTCACTCCTATCCCTTCAGGGGGATTGTGGGTGTCTTGGACAACCCCGATCCCCCTTATTTTCCGGGTCACCGGGTTCCGATGACCCCCCCTTGGGCATTTGCACGGGGTGCCTGCTGATCCTTAAGTACCAGGGAGCTAGGACATACACGTAGGTCCGTGGTCCTTAACTGGTTAAACCTTAAAGGGGTACTCTGGTGGAAAAAAATGTTTTTTAATTTTTTTATCAGAAAGTTTAACAGATTTGTAAATTACTTCTATTAAAAAAATCTTTATCCTCCCAGTACTTATTACCTGCTATATACTACAGAGAAAGTTCTTTTCTTTTTGGATTCCTTTTTTTTTCTGTCCATAGTGCTCTCTGCTGACACCCCTGTCCGTATCAGGAACTGCTCAGAACAGAAGAAAATCCCCATAGCAAACATATGCTGCTCTGGACAATTCCTGATACAGACAGAGGTGTCGGCAGAGAGCATTGTGGACAGAAAAGAAAAAAAAAGAAGTCCAAAAAGCCGCTAAGAAGTACTGGAGGGATAAATATATTTTTTTAATAGAAGTCATTTACTAATCTGGCCCCAGTTGATTAAAAAAAAAAAAAAAGTTTTCCTCCGGAGTACCATTTTAAGGTACAGTGTACTTTTACCCCTTCAACATTCTGACTTTTTACATTGTGGTTTTGATTTAACTCTTGTCGACATCTGCCTCTGCCACCAAGGAACAAGTGTGTGTGAGTGACTATCCACTACAGAGGTAGCCGGAGGGCTTACCTCTCATCCTATGGCTGCTATGAATCTCGAGCAGGCTCAACCAAATGAGCACAGATCAATGGAGTTCTATGGTGCTGCATTGATCTAATAAAGTGTAAAAATAAATAAATAAAGTTTAATAAAAAAAAAAACACACATTATCCCCTTCCATATTAAAAGTTCTTAACACCCCTCTTTACCCATACAAAAAACATGTAAACATAATAAAAATAAACTTATTTGGTATTCGCGCATGCATAATTGTCCGAACTATTAAAATATAACATATCGTATATCCCATACAGTCAATGGCGTCAATGTAAAAAAAAAAACTAAAAACACAGAATTGTGTTTTTTTATATCATCATATCCCAGAAAAAATAAAAGTAAAAAGCTATAAAAAAAAAATACAAAAAAAGTCTTATCAATACCAAAATGTTACCAATACAAACAATAGATTACGGCACGATAAATGAGCCCTCACACAGCTCGGTATATCGAAAAATAATAATGTTATAGGGGTCAGAAAATGGCAATTAACAAAAAAAAATTTGAAAAAGTTTATAATTTTAATTAATAAAACTTGACGGAAACTAAACAAATTGGGTATTGCTGTAATCAGGGAAACCTAAAATATCAAAATACCATGTAAGTCAGACCGCAAGGTGAATGGGCGTAAAAAATATAAACCCCAAATTTGCAAAATTGCATTTTTATTTTTTAATTTCACCTCACAAATATATATTTTTTTGTTTCAGAGCATATGTTTCGGAAAAATAAAAGTTGTGATTACAAAGTATAATTGGTCCCGCAAAAAACAAGCCCTCATATGGATCTGTAGATGGAAAAATAAGAGTTATGGCTATTCTAGGGCGAGAAGGAAAAAATGAAAGTGCAAAAACTAAATAAACTAATAAAGACCTTTTTTACATCCTATTTTGGATGAAATATTTTTTTGTACCAGGACAAGCAAAATGTCATGAAGGACAAGTAGAATGTGCTCTGTTTTACTCCCTTGGACAAGTAGTTTATTAAATTTCCACACCCCTGACAGTGTAGCATTATTTGATGCAAAACAATTGATGCTGTTTTTCCACAATCTGGGGACTGTGAAGGCCGGGATAGGCTGCATTCACACCTCGTTTTGTACATACGGGTGTTGGATCCGGCTGGGGGAGGGGAAAATCGGGCACTCCCGTACCCCAGCCGGATCAGCCCGTGACTCCATTTACTTTAATGAGCCGACCGGAATCAAACGGTGACTCCGGTCAGCTCAGTTTTGACCCGTATCCGGTTTTGGACCGGACCTAAAACCTAGTATACTACGGTTTTAGGTCCAGTCCAATACCGGATACGGGTCAAAACTGAGCTGACCAGAGTCACCGTTTGATTCCGGTCGGCTCATTAAAGTAAATGGAGTCACGGGCTGATCTGGCTGGGGTACGGGAGCGCCCGATTTTCCCCTCCCCCAGCCGGATCCGGCACCCTTATGTAAAAAACAAGGTGTGAATGCAGCCATAGCAAGGTTCCTGGAATCACAACCCTTGTGACGTAGTGCACTGTCCTGCTAAGTGTCCTTCTGCAATAGGGTGAACAGCTGCCATGAAGGAATGAACTTAGTTGCCAAAATGCTTAGATAGGCCCTACTGCCCATTCACAAGGCATCATTTGAAGTTTTTCAGATAATTAGATTTTTTTTTTAATGGAATGTGGATTGATAATGAAACTGATTCATAGACAAGATGTAACGTTTATATTTACTGCAAAGAAGAAGAATTTCTGTATGGGGAAACTCCAACCCTGAAGGGGCCGGTATGTCTAATAAAGTGGCTGTTCAGTGAATAATAGAATGATACGACTGCCCCTGCGGAGCTTTATTGCAGGAGGCAGGGCCCCCTCCGGCTGGCGTCCTCTGTCCAACTCATTCTGGCCCCTCAATTTGTATAATCTACTGCAACTCCACGACCCAGTGATGTGAGGTTTCCGGTCACGTCAAGCGCAGAAGATTATGCAAGTTGAGGGGCCAGTAGGAGGAGAAGGACAGAGGCAGGGGCGGCCAGCGGAGCCCCGCCTTCTGCGCGCAATTAAGTGAATATAGCAAGAGATCTTCTGAAGCCCATATCACAAGAACCACTGCACAGAATTGAGTAAGTGACCCCCTCTTTGGACTCCCGGTCATCCACACTATAACCCAGTGTATTGGGTTTAATGTGGGTGATCAGGGTGACAGTTTTCCTTTAATGAAACGTTATGCAACTTTCTGATATACTGTACATTTCTTGTATTCAAGATCTCTGCTTGCTGACAATGAATGGGAAAATTCTTTGTATGTGGCAGAGGCTTAAAAGGGAATCTGCCAGCTATGTTGATACAATACAGTGGTCCCTCAAGTTACAATATTAATTGGTTCTGGGACGACCATTGTTTGTTGAAACCATTGTATGTTGAGACCAGAACTCTATGGAAACCTGGTAATTGGTTCTAAAGGCACCAAAATGTCATCCAAAAATAGGAAAAAGTGAGAATTGAAGAAAAATAAGTAGATAACTAAATAGATAAAGCAAGTCCTTACATATAAAAGTAATAAAGATCTGCTGGGAGCTGTAAATCACTGTCTAAGTCAGCGTTTCCCATGCAGGGAGCCTCCAGCTGTTGCAAAACTACAACTCCCAGCATGCCCGGACAGCCAAAGGCTGTCCGGGCATGCTGGGAGTTGTAGTTTTGCAAAAACTGGGGCCACCCTGCTTGGGAAACACTGGTCTATGTAGAGGACAGAAGCTTCTTCGGGGTCCTGTACAGAACACAGTGTCCCAAAAAGTAATGGAGTCGCCTTCACCTGGTGTCCAAAGGAGCAGGTAACCCTGGGACAGGTAAAGTGTACAGAACATGTAATACCTCCCTGTACTGTAGGGGGCGCTACCAGACACCAAGTCAGTCCATACACTTCAGTAACACAGGGGTTTTACCAGTGAAATGTCCATTTTGATTGGTCGGTTCTTTCAGCCATTGACACATTTCACAAATCTGGACTGTCTTTAGCATTGTATGTTGAGTCTGGTTTCAACTTACGATGGTCCAGAAAAGACCATTGTATGTTGAAACTATTGTATGTTGAGGCCATTGTAAGTTGAGGGATCACTGTATATCACTAGGTAAAATGGTAGTGTCTGGGGGGGGATATATGAAAGCCTGTAAAGAGGAAAAGCTGATCGCTTCTTTCATTTTTAACAAGGCCTCTAAAAAATGAAAGAAGCGAACTGATTGGTTGCTATGGGCAACTCCAGAACTTTTCCTCTGGACAGCTTACAAACTAAGATTACTTTAACCAGTGGTCTCCAAACTGTTGCAAGACTACATCTCCCAGCATTCCGGACAGCCGATGACATACAAACTAAAATGATTTAGACCAGTGGTCTCCACATTATGGACCTCCAGATGTTGAAAGGCTGCACAGGCATGCTGGGAGTTGTCTTTATTCAACATTTGGATGTTCACAATTTGGAGACTGGTTTAAGTCATCTCAGTTTGTAAGCCAACAGCTGTCCGGGCATGCTGGGAGTTGTAGTTTTTGAGCACCTGGAGGTTGACAGTTTGGAGACAACTGCCTTAGGCTGGGTTCACACTACCTTTTCAGCAATACGGGACCGTATACGGCTGGGGGTGGGGGAGTAAAAACCGGGCGCTCCCGTATCCCAGCCGCATGAGGCCCGTATGTAACGCATTTCAATGAGCTGAGTGTAGTCAAACGCTGACTCCGGTTGGCTCATTTTAGCTCCGTATGCGGTTTTCCCACTGGACCTAAAACCGTGGTTTACCACAGTTTTAGGTCTGGTTAGAGAACCGCATACACTCCCCCCCCAGCCGTATACAGTCCCGAATTGCTTAAAAAGTAGTGTGAAGCCAGCCTTAAACCTTACAGCAGTGTTTTCCAACCAGGGTGCCTCCAGCTGTTACAAAACTACAACTCCCAGCATGCCCGGACAGCCTTTGGCTGTCCGGGCATGCTGGGAGTTGTAGTTTTGCAACAGCTGGCGGCACACTGGTTGGGAAACACTGACTTACAGATACCTTGTCCAAACCTGCCAGCTTTAGCAGAATGTTGGACTTTATACATGGACCTTTGTTATCACTGATGGAGATAAGCTGGTGCCACCATCTACTAGTAATTAGATGTTTAT
Source organism: Hyla sarda (assembly GCF_029499605.1). NCBI lineage: Eukaryota > Metazoa > Chordata > Amphibia > Anura > Hylidae > Hyla > Hyla sarda. The sequence continues at coordinate 60,660,984 of NC_079190.1, read as the reverse complement.
GACCAAATTTACAAGTGGATAAACTTGCGATTACTTCGATTAATGTCAGCATTTCAGCCTCTTGGTATATACAATGAATTCATCCACTGAAATCAAGCAAAGCTCTTATACATTGTGATGAAAATGCTCACTATTTTTAAGCTTATATAGAATTGAAGTCTCAGCTTGGGTAATATTTAGATCCTGGTATATAAATGGAGCTGAGCAGATTTATATATAGTTTTGGAAGAAAAGTCCCAGGATAACTTGTAGCCCACGTGCTAGAAAGCAAGCATAGGGCAGCACTCCTAAGAAAACAATGAGATGGGTGCACGCAGTAGGATAGCCGGGTCCCAGGCGTCAGGTAACTAGGAGGACTGCAGCACACCAAGATGAACGGTGAAAAAACAAGGGGGGACATGTATCATTTTTTTGTGTATGGTAGAAGCAGTTTACCCCTTTTCCCGAATTCTAAATTATGAGCAGAAGCGCTAAATTTGTCAATCAAGCGCAATGAGCTTCATAAATTGTGGGTAAATATAGTGATCTCCTCAATCCACTCTTTGGAAAATAGAATCAATGATTTAGAGCATCTTGCCACGTTAAGTCCAAGATGGCTTATATTTGCGCAAAAAAAAAAAAAACAGCTCTTGCGGCAAAATTTTTGGTGTAAAGGAAAAGTATGCAGTTAATAAATCCATGTGTACTATAGATGTCACTCCAAGGTACCCTGATTAGGCCACATCTGGAGGACATGCTCTACCAAAACGTGCGCAAAAAAATTACACACAAAACAGGGGTAAAATCTTTGATACATGTCCCCCAAGGTGTTTATTCCATCACAAGAGATGCGACGTTTCGGTCGCCCAATGCGGCCATTTTCAAGCATGCTTCTGTTGTGATGGAATAAACACCTTGTTTTTTCACTGTCCATCTTGGTGTGCTGCAGTCCTCCTTGCTACCTTGTAGCCCACGACTACTTTTCCCAGTATGAGAAGAGGTTTACATGAATAAATAACAAGTTATCGTGGATTTTTCCCCACAAAACTATATATCAATCTGCTCAGCTCCTCCTGCTCTATAACATTTGGACTGCAGTTTCAATGTGAATTGTTCCCTTTAAAGGGGTAATCCGCCCCTAGACATCTCAAATGTCTGATCACGGGGATTCCCCCGTGATCTCCCTGCTGCACCCAGCGTTCGTTTAGAGCGTTGGGTGCAGTGCCGGAGGCTCATGACGTCACGGCCAAGCCCCCTCAATACAATTCTATGGGAGGGGGCATGACGACTGTCCCGCCCCCTCCCATAGACTTGCATTGAGGGACGTGGCTATGACGTCACGAGTGGGGCGTAACTGTGACATCACAAGCCTCCGCCCCACATACAATTGGATAGGGGATAAGATGTCTAGGGGCGGAGTACCCCCTTTAAGAACTAAAGCAAGGCTCATTTCATGTAGAGGAGATGCATTCTTTCATATATAAAACAGCACTACAGGGGAGAAGGGAAAGGTTAGGTAACCCTCTTGTGCCCCCAACTATAAACACTTATTTAAATAGACTACCTTGCTTTACTCTCTGTGTGGAACGCTCATTCACAACTTGGTCAGCTGTATATTATAAGAGAATGTCCAGACCTGGTCTTACCCTTCAGCAGGACCTCTGTCAGTGTCTGCCCCCATCACATCCTCTATATTAGGTCTAATCATCTTATTTCTCTGTGTTTAGAAGGAATAGTCATGGTGTCCCCAGAGAAAAGATCCAGCGCATGAAGAACGCCTATGAGCACGATGTCACCTTCAATATGGTCCTCCACGCAGAAAAGCCAAACTAAAAATTGTCATCTGCTTCTGTGAACCCCATATATATGCTGGAGAAGAAGAACAGAAGAAAGGGGCGAACCAGCAACTGTCATGAGGTTTGGGGCATATCACCTAACCACAGTGTGTAAAATATCTCTGCAGCATTGCTTTTATCCCTCTTATTTTATTAGCTCAAAAACACTTTTATATGCAGCCGCTGGCATGGCCAGGGGTTCGCTATGCCACGCCTATACAACAGTGCTGGGACCGCTGTGATTGACACACAGGTCCCAGCCATGCGCCCCTTATCATATGTAAGCGCTGACCGACATTTCTTTACAGAGCGAGCGCTCACTTCATCTGTCTGACGCCTCTGTGCGCCTTCTCCTCTTCTTCACGCGGGAGACGTGCTGGGCTCTTCTGCATCCATTAGAGGTAGAAAGCGCTCACTCTCTGCCTCCAGTATTGCCCGGGTGCACGGAGGTGTCAGACAGAGCGCTTACATACGAAAGATAAGGGGTGCATACACTGGGACCTATGTGTCAATCACACAGCGGTCCCAGCGGTGTTGTATAGGCGTGGTGGCCAAGGGGCTTAGCGAACCCCTGGCCGCGCTTATCCTGATGTCAGTGGCTGCATATCAAAGTGTTTTTAAGCTAATAAAATCCTTAATAAGAGGGATAGAAGTAAGACTGGAGACATATTTTACACACCATACACATGCACTGTGGTTAGGTTATATGCCCCAAACCTCATGACAGTTGTGCTTTAAATGACTGAAAACCCAAAACAGCTGGAGACGGAATATTCTTTAATAGTTCTGATCCCAACAACAAGCATTCCTTCTAACCAGACATCAAGGTACGTTATAATAGGTCTTACATTACGCCCTATGGCTCAGGAGCCCTTCTTTCCAAAATTGTAAGCACTAGCCATGGCCGCTGGTACTGTAAGAGCTCCCTGAGTCATGCTCATCTACAGAACACATTGTAGTAAATAAGACAGCTTCAGAAATGATGCAGGAGGTGCGAGAATCTCAGGCTGTTACTTCTTTATTTCTGCCTTTGACCCGTTCGCTTTAGGGTACGTTCCCACGTGTGGATTTGCAGCGTATTTTACGCTGCATATCCGTTGGTGAAGGCAAACTCTTTGCTGTCTTTACATGTGCCTCCTGGTAGTGGCAATACGCCACTATGTGCAGACACACTGCCATGTACTCGCACATCGCGGGAGCTCTCTGCCTAGCTCAGAGCAGGGAGAGTGGCTGCGATGTGCGAGTACGCCGCGCATATCACTGCAGTGTGTCTGCTCATAGCGGAGTATTGCCGCTACCAGCAGGCACATGTAAAGACAGCATAGAGCGGGGCCTTCACCAGCAGATCCACAGCTAAATATGCTGCGAAAATCCGCGCGTGTGAACGTACCCTTACACTGCAGCTTTATCAACTGTGTATAATCAATGCCCAATATGCCACAATCTGAGCCGGACGTTTACGCATGGAGATCTGACTTCTTTTACATCAAGGATAGAATGATCAAAAGATATAACTAAATGACCAATAAGAAAAATTAACCCCTGCTGCACATATACTGAGCCAAGTGAGCCTTCAAAAGCGAACACCAAATTGTGTGCCCCATTATGTTTCTGGGTTGTGTTGCGGCTATTCTTTTTATAAAAGGTATTACTTCTTATACTTCAGTGTGGCCATAGATTTTTATAGACCCAACTAAGTTTGGTGTGTTACTATGGTCATTGCAGCTACACATAGAATACCTTTTTAAAAGGCTTAGTGGCAACAGAGCCACAATATGTGATGTTAAGGGGTCCTTAAAGGGGTACTCTATTGGAAAACTTTTTTTTAAATCAACTGGTGCCAGAAAGTTAAACAGATTTGAAAATTACTTCTATTAAAAAATCTTAATCCTTCCTGTACTTATTAGCTGCTGAATACTACAGTGGAAATTATTTTCCGTTTGAAACACAGTGCTCTCTGCTGACATCTCTGTCCATTTTAAGAACTGTCCAGAGTGGCATATGTTTGCCATGGGGATTTTCTCCTACTCTGAAAGTTCCTAAAATGGACAGAGATGTCAGCAGAGAGCACTGTGCTCATGATGTCAGCAGAGAGCTCTAGGTTTCAAATGGAAAAGAATTTCCACTGTAGTATTCAGCAGCTAATAAGTACTGGAAGGATTAAGATTTTTTTTAATAGAAGTAATTTACAAATTTGTTTAACTTTCTGGCACCAGTTGAGATTGCGGGGGTCCGACCGCTGGGCCCCCCTGCGATATCTCTGTACGGGGGCCAGGCTCTCCGGCCAGATAGCAGGTGTCGACCACCGCACGAAGCGGCGGCCGACACGCCCCCTCAATACATCTCTATGGCAGAGCCGGAGATTGCCGAAGGCAGCGCTCCGGCTCTGCCATAGAGTTATATTGAGGGGGGCGTGTCGGCCGCCGCTTCATGCGGAGGTCGACACACCCCCTTCCCGCAGGCTGTCGGGGCTCTGTACAGGAGATCGCGGTGGGCCCCAGTGGTCGGACCCCCTGCGATCTGCAACTTATCCCCTATCCTTAGGATAGGGGATAAGTTGTTCACCACTGGATATCTCCTTTAATGTCTGATTGCTGGTGGTCTGACCGTTCATACCACTCATACTCTCTAAAACAGAGACCCTGGCTCTCATTGCATGGATCGGCACTCATGCAATGTCTACGGAAGCACTGAAGATACCCAAGTACAGCCCTCTGCTATCTCCAGAGCTCCCTATGTATAGAGCAGTGTTTCCCAACCAGGGTGCCTCCAGCTGTTGCAAAACTACAACTTCCAGCATGCCCAGACAGCCACAGCTTGAAATCCTGCGCATCAAATCTGCGCAGAATACTGTGCATGTGAATAGACCCTAAATGTGCAAATAAATAGGTGCTAAGATTTTCCAAGTTAGAATAGTATGTACCAAGAGGTGAGTGCAGCGCTGGCTGTAAGCTATGTGAGGTGAATGATGCAACCAAACCCCCTGGGTTACAACATTACATCACTGCCAGGGCGAATAAAACGTGCAATATCTGAATTACAAAACTCTCCTGCCTTATACAACTTGTAAAGCAGGACTAGTCTTAAGTTGGATGTTGCTTTATGCAGAACATTCTATGTCATGGTGTGTGTACATTATATATATATTTATTAAAACCTGTCCAGAGGAAAAGATGCCCAGTTGTCCATAGCAACCAATCAGATCGCTACTTTCATTTTTAACAAGGCCTCTGCAAAATTAAAGTAGTGATCTGATTGGTTTGCACAGGTTTTGATAAATCTCCCCCATAATGCCCAAATAATACAATCCTAAAGTGTGTAAATATACCACACAGTGCCCAAATAATACAATCCTACAGTGTGCAAATATATCATATAGTGCCCAAATAATACAATCCTACAGTGTGCAAATATACCATATAGTGCCCAAATAATACAATCCTACAGTGTGCAAATATATCATACAGTGCCCAAATAATACAATCCTACAGTGTGCACATATATCATATAGTGCCCAAATAATACAATCCTACAGTGAGCAACTAAATATACCACACAGTGCCCAAATAATACAATCCTACAGTGTGCACATATATCATATAGTGCCCAAATAATACAATCCTACAGTGAGCAACTAAATATACCACACAGTGCCCAAATAATACAATCCTACAGTGTGCACATATATCATATAGTGCCCAAATAATACAATCCTACAGTGTGCACATATATCATATAGTGCCCAAATAATACAATCCTACAGTGTGCAACTAATTATACCATAGTGCCCAAATAATCCGATCCTACAGTGTGCAACTAATTATACCATAGTGCCCAAATAATCCAATCCTACAGTGTGCAAATATATCATAGTCCCCAAATAATACAATCCTACAGTGTGCAAATAAATATATGACATAGTACCCAAATAATACAATCCCACAGTGTGCAAATAAATATATCATATAGTGCCTAAATAATACAATCCTGATTGTAATGCCCAAATAAAGTGACCAAGAAGCTAGGGAATATAGCTGCATCTTTCTGTAATTTCTGCACCAAGTGTGGCTCGGGGATGCCTCTTTCTACTATATATACACAATACTATATATATTGTGTCACTTACATATGTTAAGAAGATTCTATAGTGTTACTATATAGGTGGGTATTGACCAAAGTTGTGAGTTTTATTGTTACACCTCTATTATAAAGCCATGGTTCACAATTGTCCTGAATGTTAGCAGGCTGGTGCTATTAGTTATACACAGTGCACAAAACAGGACCACATACATATGTCTCTCCTATCGATATATTGATTAACTGGAAGATGATGAGCAACAAACTGTGTGCAGCCTCAGCCTGTTCTATTGAAAGGAAGAAATTGGGCTTATATCTAAAAAAAAAACTGCAGATTACGTCCACTTACCGCTACATGGATCATCCTACACACGTAGCAGCCAAAACCGGGATTAGAACAGACAGAGAAAACATTAATGGAAAGATTTGCACATTTTTCTGTGTTTTGGACCACTCCTGGTTTTGGCTACAAATATTGACCAAAATACTATGTGTGAACCCGGAAACATCTAATGTCCATTTAGAATGCGAAAGGAAGTGGTATTTACACTTGCGCTAAACCCATAGAGAATTAAGAATTACAAGGAAATCTTTCATTTTATACAGAAAATCTGCAGAATTTTCTTTACCTTAAAACCAATGATAATAATTCATTCGGTTTTATCATGCTGGAGTATCTGACAATATAGACCAGTGTTTTTATCAACCAGGGTGCCTCCAGCTGTTGCAAAACTACATCTCTCAGCATGCCCGGAAAGCCTTAGGCTGTCCGGGCATGCTGGGAGCTGTAGTTTTGAAACAGCTGGAGGAACCTTGGTTGGAAATACCGCAATAGACTTACAATATACTGTAGTTCCCTTTCCTTGGACTACAGTCAGACTGGATACACACTAAGGTTTCCTAGTCTTGTGTAAATTAATCTTAAAAACCAAACAAAATCAGTTTGTAAGATGTATTTTTCTATCTGTTTTTATTTTTTTTTTTTATTTTTACAAATGTACAAGTTCCTATGAATCACTCATTATTAACCTTAAGTTTTTAGTAGAATAGCGTTAGATTTTATAGAAAATCATTTTTATAAATTTATGTACAATTTATTAAACATATACACAGACTCCGCCTCTTATTGAATGCACCATATACAAAACTTTTAGGGTTTCTTTCTTTTCCTGGACAGTTGTCTCTGATGGGGTGCCTCACTTACTTCTTGACTCTTCTGGGTCTTTTGGCTTTCGGGACAGCGGATATTGGGGGTTGTCTTCTTCTGAACGTCCGATGCTTGGGTGTCCTGTCCAGTGGTCACTTTCCTGCCTCCTTCCATCCCTGATATAAGGGCTTGTGTATTAATCATGGCCAGTTCTTCATCAGCAATGAAGTCTCCGTCTAGTTTACTTGGTGTACAAGAACTGGGATTTAGCGGGGTCTTTGCACATGTGCGGTTTTCTTTATGTAAGCTCCGAGGAGGTCGGAATGCCCTTTGCAATGAAGGAGACAGTAAAGTCTGCACTGGATTTAGAGGAGCGGGGGATGGTATCCGACTGAGATAATCCAACCCTTTCATTTTTTTGCAGGTCTTTGGGTCGGTTCCAATACTTGTGCTCAGAGTCAAATTCTGACCGTCAGGCGTTGACATGTGTTTCAATTGGGGGTTATTGATTTTCGGCAGGGGTGTCTAATTGTATAAAGGATAAAATAAACAGGTTGATTGAAAAGAAAAATACAATGGAAACATTTATTACTTCTGTCTTAAAGACAGGAAAAAGATAGACCAGACTAGTGGAAACTGCGCCAAACTGATCACAAATGTTCATGTTGTATGATAAATTCTGTGAAACTTACTAGACATGTTAAAGGAAATCTGTCATCAGTGTCACCTGCACTAACCTGTCGGTACAGACAGGTAGTGACACTGATGACAACCATACTTATCTGTCTCCACTCCGTGCTTCCGTTCTCCTGCTATCTTCCATTCCTGGGCTGACTGGGAGCATGGGCAAAGCTTCCTGACATCAACACTGCCGTTTGCTAGAAGTGGGACCCATTAGAGAACAGCAGGGGTGACATCAGGAAGCTCTGTCTATGCTCCAAATCGGTATTGAAGATATGGAGGAAGATAACAGGAGTACAGAGCGGGGACAAGTAATTATGGTATCAGTGTCACCTGCACTTCTAGTCTGTACAGACAGGTTAGTGCAGTTGACACTGAAGAGTGATTTCCTTTAAACACTTTAATCTCCCCAAATGTTTCTAACATGAAGAGTAAGGCCTCATTCACAGGGCACTATTCTGTATTAGTATTTGGAAACCAAAACCAGGAGTCGAGCCAAGAAAAATTATAATGCATATATTTGTATCTCCTCTGTGTTTTTTGGGCCCACTTGTCCGGTCTTTCAACTACTGATGCAGAATACTGACCAAATACTGCAGTGTAAAAGGGGCCCGAGTGTTTAACTATTATGATTAACTACTCAAATACAGAAATTAAACACACTGTTATTCTGAAAAACCAGATTATAATGCAAAATGCATTTATCCATGGCTTCTAAAAACTGTGAGATATAAAACCAATTGCTGTTAAATCCAACAAGACAATAATTGACAGACAATCTATAATGATAATAAGATTTTTGTACTCACCGTGAAATCTCTTTCTCGTAGCCTTCATTGGGGGACACCGTTACTGATGGGTATATGCTCTTGCCACTAGGAGGCGCTGACACAAAAGGAAAAAAATTAAAAAGTCGGCTCCTCCCTGGCAGGATATACCCGCCCACTGAAAGTGAGGTAATCAGTTTTGTCACAAAGCAGGAGAAGCCAACAAGGACATATGTCCAAAGAACCCTAAAAAGGAATACCTGCACGAGCACCAATAAACAAACAAGAAAACGGGAGAGAGCAAGGCTGCAAAAGTGGGCAGTAAGCACACAAACAGACTGCAAAAAGCTCTTCTGAATCACAGCAAAAAAGAGGGGCCCAGCCAGATAACCCAACTATAGAGTGGGAAGAGAGAGATGGCTCCATCTGGGCAGTAGAAAGTGCTCAGCAAAATAGTCCCCCTAGTGGAGGGGAAAACAAGAGGTGGTCGAGATGAAACCCAGGCACTGACCGTGCCAAGCTCCCTGATCCCTGTAACCCCTGTGGAAGGGGGGTTGTCAAAGTACACCAGGCACTGTAAGATTAGGGAAATGTCACCCTACGGCAATGGACAAAGTACTGGGTGGACGCAGCCCCCAGGAGGAACCCTGCAACAACATGTCGAGGCATGGAGGAGTTAATTTGTGTCCCAAGAGGGATTGGAATCCTGGACACGGGCTGGGCAAAAATACAAAATTCTGTAGCTGTTTATGTGGTGCCTTGATTTTATATTTTCCTCTTCATTGTAAATGTATGTCATAATTTGCATATATGTCAAATAAAGTGTTATTTTTTTTTACATAACTGGTTTTCTTTGGTGGTTGTTCGTGCGTTTTGCACAAACCAGTGGTGGCTATTCCTATATGGCTAAGCCTTTTTTGTAGGTGATATACAAAAATACAAAGATGTGACTACGAATGCAAGGAAGAAGCCCACACGACCAACAGCGTTAAGAGGAACATCCCATCGGGGTGAAACCCTGGACCAGTGCGTCAACAAAGCCATCAGGCCCGACGCCAGAGCAAAAGTGCTCAACTGCCAAAGACCTGAGGAAACAAGGTCACAGGAAGGGCCGAGGCACACCCCACTGAATAGAAGGGGAGGCGGGCTCTACACATGCAGAGTGGCCGTAGCATATGTGGGGACACAGACATGGTGACCTCACGATAGTAGTGTGGGTACCAAGACTGCAGACACGATATAAACTGCAAACATCCAAATGTCCGGCCATATGGAAGACAGGCTCAGCACCCAACGGTGTGTCACAACCATGCCCCTAGCAGACCAACCTTGTACCCTAGAAAGGGGAAGAGAGAGTGCTGCTGTTGTTGTGAAAGTTTGTGGCGCCTGCAGGAAAACGCCCACATAACATCTCTTAATGGTGCCACACGCCAAGACTGCTGTCGCTGACATAAGAGATGAAGGATGTATGTGGGGAAGGAAACATGCTGACACAGTCTGACTTACAGGTAGAAAGAGGGTCTAATGAACCCACAGGGACACTCCAGTAAGGGAATCGGCAGGAATGGGGGAGGTGAGCTGGTGGATGAGAAAGCCATGCAGACACAGCCTGGAACCACACCCTAAAGGTGGGATACCAGCTTTCAACCGTGAGAGCAGCAGGCATGTGGAGAGGGACCTGGTAAAGTAGGGAACCCCGCAAATCAACATGTGGTGCATTGTATAGGGCCCATGGAGCAACATGGGATGACTCACTCGGGACTACACCTTGGCAGTGGGTTGCCTCAACTTCCGCCACGGTGTGGGAAGTGTATGGTAGTGGACCCGACGTAGAGCCTAACACTCTCAAGAGAGAGAAAAAAATGCTGACAACAATGTAGTATACAGCCACTGGAAGGTGTAGAGTGCCCGAGAGAAGCTCACTGGGGGGCGGAGCCAAAGTGTCCATGGGATGTCCCAGCCACCACTCTGATAGGGCGGTCAGTGACCCCTGGTGCGCGCACTGGAACACAATAGGCCGGCAGGAGAAGAGGGAGGGAGTCCTGAAAAAGCACACAGCCAGATGGGGAAGTGGGCGGAGCTCGTGCACGAATGTACAGGCCAAAGCCGCGGCCTAGATTTATAGTACCCCCGCTCTCCGGTCGCCCGAGCTAAGTGACGGACAGAAACTAAAGTAAAAAACGCCAGCCAGCGCTACTCTGCAGCCAGTATTGGGGGAAGGTGCCGGGTGGAGGTGCCACCCGACAATGAAAACTGCCGCGGGAGGAAGGGGAGATAACGAAAATGCCTGCCCCCTATAGAGGATCGGTGCAGGGAATTCAGCCGCGGTAGGTGCCAGCATCCCCGAGAGAACACCGCACAGCGCTGCGCAAGTGAGACCCCAGCTCCCTACAGTAAAATGCCGGTGGGCATGCATTAACCCCCTAAGGCTCCCCTGTACCCACGTGTTAACCCCTGCAGGACCCAGCAGAGAGGAAGCACAGCCCCACAGCAGAATAAAGAAAGGATCCTTGCCCGATCATTGGAAAGGGAAGTCGGGGGGGGGTTGGGGGGGGGGGGGGGGGGTTGGAGGAGAAAGGGGCATACTCACCTGAATTGCCAATACTCACATGCAGATGTCTTCAACCAGCTAGGTGTCACCTGCATCATGTCAGGCTGCAACAGCAAGACGAGCAGGGACTATGGGGGGGACCCGGACCCAAGGTACTACCCCTATTACTGGCAAGAAGGGGTTAACAGCACATACTATATGCCCTGTGCCCCATCATTGCGTAAGGGGAAACAGGAAGCTCCATGCTCCTGAACCCCCACCTGAAAACGGAAATTAAAAGGAATGAAAAAACTAACTAGACATCCCTAACTAAAACAAGAAAAAGACCAGGTCTGGAGAACTCCAGACCTATGTCTGCCTCCTACTGACACTAAGCTAAAACTGATTATCTCACTTCCAGTGGGTGGGTATATCCTGCCAGGGAGGAGACGAGTTTTATATATTTTTTTCCTTAGCGTCAGCGCCTCCTAGTGGCAAGAGCATATACCCATCAGTAACGGTGTCCCCCAATGAAGAGCGACCAAGAAATGTCCTTTACGTGTTGAAAGGGGCCTTACTGCCCTCTCCATTTGCTGAGCCTTAAAGGGGTACTCCACCTCTAGACATCTTAACCCCTATCCAAAGTATAGGAGATAGGAAGTTTAATTATGAGGGGTCCGGCTGCTGGGACCCCAGCAATCTGCAGCCCAGCACCCCAGGATTTTGAGCATTTATGTTCAGAACACCAGCTGTGCTTTGCTAGGCTGCAGGCAGCCATGGTCATCTGGCACTTAGCGGAGTTCGTTCTGTACATGTGGATTACAGGGTGCTGGGCTGGAGATCAAGGGGGTCCCCAGTGGCTGGACTCCCTGCGATCAGACATCTTATCCCCTATCCTTTGGATAGGTGGTAAGATGTCTTGGGGTGGAATACCTGTTTAACCTAAATAGTTGCAGGCTGCAGGGAGTGAGTGACACATCTCTAAGACCACTGAGGCCCCTGTAAGGATAATTAAGGAGCCTATTATTTTTAAATAAGAGACCTAGAAACTTTATTCCTGCCCTGACAGTTTTGAAAAGTGTCTAGAAAAATGGGAGGGGCTATCAGTAGTCCTAAAATGTCACATATACATTTTGGTAATTTATTTTTGGTCTTAGTGTCTTTTTTTGGGGTCTTAGTTTAACATGTTTGTTATTTTGATATATTTTGCCAACTTCATCTCACAGCACAACTGGTAAACATCCATCTGCAGCAGCGATAGTGAAGAAGGCCGATGTAAGCATTCTGGGACTCCGAATAGGAAATAAAGTATTATGGAGCCTGCTGTTTTATGTGTATTATTTTTTGTTTGCCAGAAGATGTGCATTTATTATGAACTATAGTCATAGTCTGCCTCCTATATACATTATATGCTGTATAATGTGTGATCAACATCACAATAAGGGGCTTATTCCTGACGTGAACCATATAATTGAATTGTTGTGTGAGAAATGGTGCACAAAACTACAAAGTGAGAGAGACAACAGAGGATTCACTTACAGAGCATCTATTTCCAGCAGCTCCACGAGAGCACGGGTCCACACTGCAGGTTGCCAAGGACCCTTTCTCCTGTGGATTTTGAGTTTCCAGGATGTTCATCAGTTTATTCTCCATTTCTTTGCCAAATTCTGTAACATACTGAGCGTATAGGAAATGTTTTGGTTACTTGCATCTTCCTAATAATTTTAAATTAGTTCTGATCTCAAAACTCAGAACCCATTAAATGGGTTTTACCACCAAGATTCACGCCTAACCCTTTGTTATTCCCCTAACTAAGCTTATTCTGTGTTCAGACCAATGTTGTTGCTCTTATCTTCACCCCAGCTGGGTGCCTGCATGACATGTGGGATACATATTCTCCTGTGCTGCAGTCAGAGTCAAAGAGGCAGGCTCTTCTCCATGTCCAGAGCTCTCTGCATTGTGTGTGCCAGGCCCTTCCCCTCATGTATGATTGACAGCTCTGGCAGTCTTCTGATTGGATACCAGTGCTGTCAGTCATACATGAGTCAGGTTCAGGGAAGAAAGGCCTGCATTTTGCAGCGGCAATAGCTGGGCCACTTTATTTAGCTTGGTCCTGCAAGTAGCATTATTGAGATCAAATGTACGTATCCAATCCCCTCCCTGATGACTTTATGGGATTGATTCCCTTTCATTTATGCTATGGCATTAGAGTATCTTCTGTGTTAATACAAATGTATATATTCCCCTATTCGTGTTGTAGAATGTTCCTCTTCACTTTCAGAAGACTGGTACCTCCACAGGGAGGCTTCTTCTCCCATATAGATTAATAAATGGCTCCAAGACGGGGGGATTCTGATCTGGTTTTCATACAGCAAATGAGGTCCATAGAAAACATGTACAGATAGAACTTACAGTGTATGCTCAGTATATCTGAAGAAGCGTGACATGTCAGTGTTTATTGGAAAATCTCTTAACCCCTTAAGGACCAGGCCAATTTTTTTTTATTTTTTTCATCTCGCCTGCAGGGATCCAGGGTAGACAAGTATGATTTTTTTTTTTTACTGCCTCACCAGCATAATGTAAAAAATATAATGCTGGAATATCCCTTTAATACCTTCTATGTGTTTCCTGCATCTTGCAAACAAATGTAAGTCCCTCAATGGCTATGATACATCAGGTTGATTATGTACCTGGTACATACAAGACCATATGGATTTTATAGGCTATCGTACACATCATGTGGGAACATTGTGTGTGCAGCCTTATGTGAAAAGGAAAAAGTATTTAATTTGCTTTAAATGGGCACTGTCAGATACAAAAACTTTTGATATGTTATAAAGCATGTATAACCAACAGGTTTTTGCAATTGCTTTCATTAGAAACATTTCTGTATTTCATACTGAAAAAGCCAGTCAAACAACTGCTTTCCCTGCCTGCTTGGACACATACTAGTCCTGCTGTGTCCATGCGTCATCACCTATGTCATGGACACACTTCCTTGATTGGCAGCTGTGAGTGCAGGGCTCATATCTGGAGGAAAAATCCTCCCACTGTCAGCTTGTGTCCCGCTACTGTCAGTGAGGACAAGCTGGGAGTTGTAGTTTTGCTAATGCTAGTGGAGGTGTGAGCAGACAGCATACTGAGGGAGGGGGCGGAGACCTGCACAGTGAGGCCACGCCCCCTCCCTTTGAGAGGAATTCAGACTAGTGAGCCAAATTAAAAGTGTAATAAAAAAATAAATAAAGGTGCTAGACACAAAAATTAGATGTACATGGTCAGGATTAGGTACTGAGTGATATATTAAAAAAAAAAATTTTGTTGTATCTGATGGGTATGCTTTAACAATAGTACAAATTTGGAACATGTCCTCTAAAGAAGATTGCAATGAAAGGGAAAAGGCCAAGATACTTCTGCGTCCTCTCAATTGTAATTTTGACTAACAATAAGATTGGAGATTTTACGTTCAAACAGAAAGCATGGTGCCGCTGTTCTGAACATGGCTGCTGATGGAGGGGCATGTGACCAGGAATATCTTCACATAGCACTTGCACTAGTTTCTTATGCACAGTGTTTTTCAAAGGAGGCCATTATGTTCAAGACAGATGCCAACACAAAGTGGCATACCCCTTTAAAGGGGTATTCCGGGCTGTAAAATTATTGTAGTTCAGAATAGTGTCTGTACCTGTGTTTGACGGCTGGTCTTGCAATTTTTAGCAGCATACAAGTTAAGTGTTGTCTAAGATTTTCCCAGGTTGCAGTGCGGTAGGAGATATCACATCACTAGTCAGGTGTTGAAAGGGAGCCTGTCTGTTTTAATAGGAGGAGCTACCGCTGGGTGAAAAGGAGATCATTCTCCACAGAGATGCAGGGAATTGTAGTTTCAAGCACAGCATGCATGCAAGGGTGCTTATCTGTGTTGCAATGGGTGGGGTGGCTGATGTGTGGGAGGGAAAAAGTCACCGTACACTTACAAACAAGTGATCCTAGGACTTGTAATTGGAGGGAGGGAACTCCAACAGGAAATAGCCATTTCACAAAAAGAAAGCAGTAGATTTTTGGTGGACTCACAACACAGCCATTTAGCTGTAAGACAAGCACGGATCTTTCCTAATGATGTCCATTACTGTCTGGCAGGTAAGTAGTAAAGTCACCTTATGTTGGATAACCCCTTTAAATCCCTACACATCACAATGAAATCTCTATCATACCAGGTTTTCACAGAATCTCCACCTTTAGTTACCTGTATGAACTGACGGAGTTTCTGGATAGCTTTCATTAGATGATGCTCTTTAGGATTTGCTGCAAAAAAGGACAGATCTCCAGCGTACAGTACAGGAACTCCATACGTGTACTCTGACCTCCAGCGTAGGTTAGCAGCAGCGATAAAGGTGCACGGTCTGGTGAGATCTTCCAGGGCTAGTTGTCCGAGATCTGTATAGAACTTCAGTGCCACAATATTACACCTCTCATCTGACAAATAAACCAGTGGGGCAGCACCTAAAAAGTTTAGTTTTTTTTTGTATTTAGATAAAAAATTGGTACATTTCAATACTTTAGTTCTTGCTATTTTTAAGGGATTTTTCATTTTACTAATGGGAATATTATTCGCAGAATATAATTGTGGAATGAATGAGAAGAAACATGAAGATTGCTGAGCGACTGAATTCATCTAACCAGGAGTCAGGTTTTCTGCTCTGCAGACAGAGGGACATTATCATTAAAGACTCAAAACCTAAACAACTCACTATACAGGCTTCTACTCTGGAATCAATAAGGATGGTGGGTTGGTGCAGGTGAACGATTTTTTGACACTTTTCATTTGTGTTTCCTACCTTGCCTGGAACCGCCTGGCCATTCCCCCGCAATTGTAGTTTTATTCTACGTGTATATCTTGTTGTAACTGGCACGGGTGGGGCTTCTGCGGGTTAACTGGCACTGATGTCAGCGCCGCTTATGAATATTCATCCCCCCTCCCTCCAGTTAGGAGCAGCGAAGAGAGGGATAACTGGTGGGAGGGGGGTATGAATATTCATAAGCGCCGCTGACGTCAGTGCAGAAGCCCCGCCCGTGCCAGTTACAGCAGGATATACACATAGAATAAAACTACAATTGCAGGCCAACGGCCGGGCGGATCCAGTCAAGGTAGGGCTCGTTGGAATCAGCGTCTCCCGCACTATCCATCAGTAC
Source organism: Hyla sarda (assembly GCF_029499605.1). NCBI lineage: Eukaryota > Metazoa > Chordata > Amphibia > Anura > Hylidae > Hyla > Hyla sarda. The sequence continues at coordinate 60,644,781 of NC_079190.1, read as the reverse complement.
CTGTGCATAGTGCAGGAGAAAATATCTGACAGTTTTCCTTTAAGGGTGGGTTTACAAATTGCGTTCTTGTTGCAGAATTTTCAGTTGCAGAATCTGTACTTAATTTCCCCACTAAAGTACAGCACAATGCCAGTGAGCTTTAGTCCATTCATTCTCCGTGATCTTATGGATCTGATAAATGCTGCAGATGTCCTATCTGCATTGTACTAAACATCTGCAACACAGAGTGACATCCACACCAAAATAAACAAAATCTGCATGTAACAAAATGTCATCTCAAAGTTTAGTCTGGATCCACGGGATCTATGTGATGTGTAAATGTCATCTAAACCCTTCACTATCTTGATTTTGGGCTACAAACTGGATGGCATGTCTAAAAGTTTTATATGCTATTCATTTTGTGTTTGCAAATGTTTTCTTGCGAGTGATACTGTATACAGTTTCCATCTGGCATGCAAACATGCAATGTTAGGAGAGTATTTACTCAGGCTGTTATATTTATGTGTGATTATACCTGGTTTTAGTTGTGTGTATATCACCACTCCCACCACATCCACTTCTCCATATGCAGCTGTGAAATGAGGCTCCAGGAACTGACTGAACTCTGTGACTTGTCTCTCGGTGTAGATCTGCTCGAGGACGTGCTGTAGAGGCTGATCATAAACATTCTCAGTGAGCATATGCAGTGAGGATATACCCCCCCTAGAAATGGCTCTCTCGCAGCTCCTCTCACCTGCAGCTGCTGGAACTGCGTCTTCTTGGTGGCTGTCAGCTGCACTGCACCAGTGTCTGATTTTCCTCTTGACTGGGAGGCTGCCAGCTGATAGATTCTGAACCTTCCTCCTTCCTTTAGCAGTGACACTACATCAGGTAATGGTCGCCATATATTTAACATGTAGGCTGTAAGAGGGATACAAAATATATAGCTCTCAATATTAAAGGGTCAACTTGAGTGCTCAAGGTTTTCGGTGCATTTCCTAATGGATTTCACAGGTCCTTTAACATCTGCACTATTTATGTATTTCTTTTTTACCCAATGTTACAACACAGAAAAGGAATAAATCAATATATTTTCTTTTACATTTTATAAATCCAAAAATCTTTATTACATGTGATTTTCGTTCTATTGGTTGCAGGAAGATTTGAAAAAAATAATAATAAATAAAATTTGTGATTCTGTAGGGTTCTCTGAAAGGGTCTTGTGTAAACATCAGCAGTTACCTGTTTTGTTCTTGGTTTAGAGCATGTAAGAAAATGCACAGTTGTTCTGAGCCATGGATGATGTGATCACGTGACTTGTGTATGGATGTGCTTGCAAGGATTCAGTCTGAGAGTTAGGATAAATAATTTTCTTATTCTTTAAAAAACCTTTTTTAAGTGAAGTGGATGAAATAAAAAATGCAATCTAGCAACGGGATTAATTAAAAAAATGTTTTTTTCACAATGCAGTAGAAATCATATGTTTCTGCAGATCAGTGTTCTGGTGTAACAGCAATACTGACATTGGAGACTTGGGGAAATTAACTAGGCCTCTAGATGCCATGTAAAGAACTAGGCATCATACAATCACTTTCTAGGGGGGGGGGGGGGGATTTGTAGTGTCAGGTGACAGAGGAGGCCCTTCTTGTCTATCGGCTTAGATGTCATAGCTACTATTAAATACAACATCTAAGTGTTCAAACATCCGACTGACAGGCATCTGTCATCTGTAATACAGAGCCATTCATGCAGCGGGCTCTGCTCCTGAACCAATTGTACACTCCCAACCTGACATATAAGCATATCAAATGCTGGGATGGGTTTAAACTAAACCGATTATAATAGATTATGTACAGCGCATTGCAATGTGCACATCCACCTATTGAGCTAAGTGCTCGTGGACACACATGCTCAGTCAACCTCCTCATAGTCAGGTCTCTGCCTAGAAGTATGAATCTTTAGGGTACGTTCACACGTACGCAGATTTGATGCACAGGATTTTCTGCTGCAGATTACAATGTAAACTAAATGACTGAGCACAGCTTCTAATCTGCAGTTACAAATCCTCATCAAATCTGTGCAGGATCCTGTACGTGTGATTGTAACCTTAACATGGCTACTTAGTATTAACAGTTTGTTTGTTTTTATTACATTTTACATGAAAAGTTGCCTGGAATCTCAAAAAAACTATAAAAATGAGTGAAAACAAACCTGAGGTAGAGTCATGGTCTTTGTAATCCACAATCCGTATTTTCCATACTGGAGTAACATCCCTTCGTGTAGTGCTGCCAGCTTCCTGTTCTGAGGATTCAATGGCTTTCCTGAATTCAGCCTGGATCTGAGCCTGCCTCGTGTCATTTAGTAACTGTCTGTGATGGTTCAAGGCCCTCAGCTGATCACTACTAAGGCAAGACTGTAAAAGAGTTAAGGAATCTTTCCGTCAAACTTAAAAGTCACATAATACCCGCTTATGGTGAATCTGGTCCCCAGAAGCTACAGCCACATCCTCTTTCAGAAGCAGCTCCTCACTGCTGTGTAGTGTGCCGAGTACTGGGAGGCAGGGTTAGGGCCATCAATAGAACTGGCCTCTCTCTCCCCTGCTTATTCTGCACTGAGCAGGCCATACAAGTCAATTACAGATAACCTTTTTACTCATTCTATTTGTAAAGGGGCAAATGCTGTAATTAGATTGTATGTGCAGATAGATAGACATATAGATTAGGGATCGACCGATTATCGGTATGGCCGATATTATCGGCCGATAATCACGATTTTGGGCATTATCGTTATCGGCAATTATCTTGCCGATAATGCCCCGCCCCCCGCACCGCACCGCGACCGCCACCCCCTCGACCCGTCGCACCGCACGCCCGACCCACCGCACCGCGTCGCACCCCCCCACCGTGATGCGGTATACCGGTATGGATTTTTCCCATACCGCTATACCGGTCGGGCCCCTCCCCCACCCTCTGAGTCAATAAAAAAATTAAACTTACCCGTAATGGGGGTGGTCCAGGCCATCCTTCCTTCATGTAGTGTCCGGGGGCGTTCCGGGTGGAGGGTGGTCCGGGCTGTCCTTCTTCTCCCACGGTCTTCTTCTCCACTCCGGGCAGGCTCCGGCCTAGTACGCTGCATAGACGCCGCTACGCCAGGTGCGTCGCTGCGCACGGGCGTCACTGTGCAGCGACGTCTATGCAGCGTACTAGGCCGGAGCCTGCCCGGAGTGGAGAAGATGACCGCCGGAGAAGAAGGACAGCCCGGACCGGACCACCCTCCACCCGGAACGCCCCCGGACACTACAGGAACGATGGATGGATGGCTCGAAGCACCCTGGCAGGTAGGGGAGAGAAGCGGGTGGTGGCGGCGGCGGTCTATGGCCCCGCAAAAGACACTGCAGATCATTGATTTAAAGCGCCCGCTTTAAATCAATGATCTGCAGCGGTGTCGCAGGGGGTTAAATAGCCGATAACTTATACCGGAATATCGGTATAAGTTATCGGCTATCGGCCCTAACCTGCACCGATTATCGGTATCGGCCCTAAAAAAACGATATCGGTCGATCCCTAATATAGATACAATGTATTTACCAGCAATTTCTCTACAAATAACATAAGGGTAATATATTAAAAAAAAAAAAATTCCAACAAAAAGACATTAGATCAGGCACTGTGATTTGAGCTGTGACACGTGTTTCACAAGGCTTAACCCCTATTTTGAACAATTCAAGGATCCAAAAGGAGAGGAGGCAGCACTCCAGTCCAGTTATAGAATTTTATTTACCCATAAGTATTTACAGAATCAGCAATGTTTCAAACCAACATATTTTGTACACTAACTTTTTATAGTGCTATATTCATTTCTAGTCCCTTCAAAATTTTTTACACTTATCCTCCTAGATGTATATGTTATGGTAACTCTTACTTCAAGGTAGCTCGGGTCGGGCTCATTCTGAAGGGCTTCGTAGAGTTCTGCACCATCCTGGAGAGCGCGGATTTGGGTTTCACTTAAAGACTGACGTCTTGGTCTTTTTTTCACAGCACAGACTACAAAAGAGTATATAACTGTATTAGCTACCTACATTTCCATACTCTAATAAATAGTATAATTTTATATATATATATATATATATATATATATATATATTCATGTTGTTTGGCTGTCATTTATTCTAAACCATACAAATTTGGCAAAATCAAGGCACCCAGCCTATCATGGATTCAAACAAAACTGGTCTTCGTACAAAAAATGATCACAGTTCTATTTTATTAACGATAAAAGCCCAGATTTATAAAACTGTGTGAGAGAAAGTGGAGAGATTTTTCCACAGCAGCCAATCACAGCCCAGTTAACAAGCTCTGGTAAAGTGAAACCTGAGCTGTGATTGGCTGCTGTGGAAAAATCACTCAATTTTTTTTCTCTCACACAGTTTTATAAATCAGGGCCAATATACCAAAATATATTTAAAGAAAATCTGTCAGCTAATATTTATGATATGAGCTGCAGACACTGTTAGGACGAGATATCAAACATACTTTTGATAATATTAATGGATATTTTCTATTTGAGCTTAAATAGAATCTGACACCCTGTTTACCCACACTCAAATATACTGGGTTATAGTGCGCGTGAAGAGCGAGGTCACTTCCTTAAATCCGTTCAATACAGAGTTCTGCTCTCTGTGCGATCGCTCGCTGCCTTCATCAGCATAATAATGTCGGGGGCAGGGGAAGATGGAGAATATGGAGTAGGCAGGGGAGCTGGGTAAGCTGACTCCCTGCCTTCAATGCGTGCTAGAGTGCAATGAAGATTACAGTGCCAGAATTAATTTAAGCAAGTGACCCCTCTTTGTTAAGCTGTTCATTCAGACTATAACCCAGTATATTAGGTTTAGTGCGGGTGAACAGGGTGTCAGAGGCGAGGCAATCTGCTTAAGGGCAAGGCTTTGGAGACAGGGCTTGGTACTCTAAGCTGTTTGGCCTCACCTCTGTGACACCTGCTGATTTTGACTATAATGGGTATAAATATACGCAGCAGCAAATATGCAGCAAAAGCCCACACGAGTGACCCTACCCTAACCTAAAAAGAGAAAATATCATGCACAAACACCCATAAACTATGGTCACTGCCTAGAAGCGGTTCCTTTGCTTATGGTAGAGACACGCTACAAGCCAAGTGGCTCTCATTCTGTCAGATGTGAGCCAACCTCATACTACCCAACCAGCTCTTCACTTGAATAGCTGCCAAGCATTAGCTGTTTTAACATTCTTACCTTGCTGCTTTTCACATTCCTCCTGAATCTTATCATATAAGGCTTCCAGACTCTTCTGTTGCTTGGCAGAATGTTTTTCTGCCTCTCTTTCTTCGGCACGTTCATTGCGAAATACATATGTCCCATTGCCCATTTTTTCCATCCACTGGGTAAAAAGACAGATATTTTACAACAATGAAAAAACAACAAGTTAACAAAGTATTGAACTGGGAGGGTGCAGGCGATGGAAACCCCATAGTGGGTCAGGATCCAAACAGGCTAATGCCCTCAAGTAGTGAAGAGAAACCGGCCAGCCCCACCCTGATCAGAGACCTATGACATCTATTGATTTGCTGTAAAACACCAATTTGAGACGTAAAGTGACTCAATGAGCATGTGTCAGTATAGGGTGAATGGCAATTGCTGCATATTATAGAGATACGAATGCCAGCAAGGCCTGAAAATCATCCAGGAAAGACTTGTTCAGCAATAGGACAGGAAAAGAAACAAAATGCACAGTGTGAGCAATCTGTATCTCTAGAGCAGTGGTCTCCAAACTTTGGACCTCCAGATATTGCACAAACCTCCAGCTGTTGCAAAACTACAACTCCCAGCATGCCCTTTGGGGGTTGTAGTTATGGAACAGCTGGAGGCACACTGTTTGCAAAACACTGAGAGCTTGTTACTTTACTCAGTGTTTCACAACCAGTGTGCCTCCAGCTTTTTTTTTTTGTAAAACTACAACTCCCAGCATGTACGGTCTATCAGTGCATTCTGGGAATTGTAGCTTGCAACAGCTGGAGGGGCACTGGTTGCAAAACACTGATTTAGGTAACAAACTCAGTGTTTTGCAACCAGTGTGCCTTCAGCTGTTGCAAAAAGCTACAACTCTTAGCATGCCCGGACACCCAAAGGGCATGCTGGGACTTGTAGTTATGCAACAGCTTGAGACATACTACTAAAACTCCCAGCATGCCCTTTGGTTGCCCGTGCATGCTGGGGGTTGTAGTTATGCAACAACTGAAGGCACACTGGTTGCAAAACACTGGGAGTTTATTACTTAACTCTGTTTCGCAACCAGTGTGCCTCCAGCTGTTGCAAAACTATAACTCCCATGTACGGTCTATCAGTACATGCTGGGAGTTGTAGTTTGCAACAGCTGGAGGCACACTGGTTGCAAAACACTGGGAGTTTATTACTTAACTCTGTTTCGCAACCAGTGTTCCTTCAGCTGTTGCAAAACTACAACTCTCAGCATACACTTACAGCCAAAGGGCATGCTGGGACTTGCAGTAGTGTGCCTCAAGCTGTTGCATAACTACAACCCCCAGTATGCACGGACAGCCAAAGGGCATGCTGGGAGTTGCAGTAGTGTGCCTCCAGCTGTTGCATAACTACAACTTCCAGCATGCCCTTTGGCTGCCCGTGCATGCTGGGGGCTGTAGTTATGCAACAGCTGGAGACACAAAAATGCCTAACTACATGCATAACTACAACCCCCAGCATGCCCAAACTACCAAAGGGCATGCTGGGAGTTGTAGTTGTGCCTTCTGCTGTTGCATAACAATAACTCCCAGCATGCCCTTGTGTGCATGTTGGGAGTTGTTGCTAAGCAACAGCAGGAGGCCAGCCTTACCTCCTGCTGCTGCACACTGACGATCCGCCTGCCTTCGCCGACTCCGCTCCTGGGGTCCCGATCCCGCCACCGATGCCGGGGATCGGGGGCCCCAGTCACAGGTACCCGCTCTCGCCCTCTGGAACAGGGGCGGAGTGGGTGCCTTTAGGGACATCTCCACTGCAGGCGTCCTGATTCATCAGCCGGTAACGGTCGACGAATCAGGACGAACGTTGAGGGGGCACCAGTGCCACCTCACTTCTGTTGCTAAAGGATGATAGGTGCCGTCTTGGACGGCACCTATCATCCTTTTTTTCCGGGTCACCAGGGACCCGATTGACTCAGAATTGCCGCAAATCGATGATCTGAATTGATCGGGTCTCAGGACCCCCCCAGGCGTTGTCACGGGATGCCTGTTGAATGATTTCAGCAGGCATCCCGGTTCGGTCCCTGGCCGGCGAGCAGCAGGGACCGGAAATATTCAGGGCATACAGGTACGCCCTGAGTCCTTAAGGATCGGGGATGCAGGGCGTATGCATACGCCCTGCGTCACCAAGAGGTTGAAACCACTCACTTTATTAATTCTTATTAAAATATCAAAACACTCTAAAGCATAAACCACCGACCGCCATCAATTATTCACCGTATTTCCACACAATTCAAAAATGTTTGCATTCATTTCATGCACAATTGCAGGTATCGGATAATACGGTCCTTATTTATATATTTTTATGAGCAATAGCCCATACCTCTAGCCATTAGCTCCGATACATGCAATTGTGCACGAAATGAATTTTTTTTTATTAATATTTTTTGAATAGTGTGGAAATACAGTGAATAATTGATGGCGGCCGATGGTTTATGATTTTGAGTGTTTTGATATTTTAATAAGAATTAATAAAATGAGTGGTTTTCAGTCTCTATAATATTTCAGTATTTATTGTAGTACAAGACCAATTGGAACTGTGTGGAATCACAGATACGCTTAATACACAATATTAGAAGTATATCTGGATATAGTCTTGTTTACAGTGCAGACAGGCTAAAAAGGTGCATATTTAGTGAGCAAAGAGCTTTGTACATAGACTACTAAGGATTTGTTAGACAGCAGGGGTAGGCTTAGATAGGAAGCTAGTGTATTGTGGCTGCATTCCTGTGTTTCCATCAAGCTATAAATAGCAATATAAAACAATAAGAAAGTTCAGGACAGTTTATACCTGCATGGGGTAAATTCTTTGTATAAGTACATCAACACATCCCACCATGCCACCATCAGCCAAGAGGGAGGACAGGTGGAGGCAGAAAGGTCTGGGATCATGAAAGTATCCAAGTCTGACATACCAGCGAGCAGGCCGAGTGCTGTTTCCTGCAATCTGGGGGGAAAAAAATAAAAAATCTCCTGTCATGTTTTACAATCTGAGCAAGCATTATTTTCTTCTTTAATGGTGTTGTCAGCATCGTTTTTTTCCATTATTCCATCATTTTTGCTCACACCAAATAAGTAATTTACTTTCACTCTTGAAAATGTGCATGTCCTTCTCTATGCCAGGGAATTACATGACCTGAGAGGTCATTATCTCTTCTGCTCAGTGATGTCCCATATACCTAGCTTAGGGTTTGCCCAGTAAATAGCATGCCACTGAACAGAAGACTTGATGATTTTACAAAGCAAAAAACTAGCACAGAGTAAGTAAATTACATATGTAATGCGAGCAATGCCTTTAGCAATGTCTATTTGCTTCCCCAATCTCAAAAAAACAGCAATGTAGAAACATATACAATACATTTTGTTTGTCTGGCCATTGGCTTTAGTTTTAACAAATTAAATCAGTGCTTTAAAAATTTTAAGATTACAAAATGATGTATTAGATAAGCTTTACACACTTTTCCTTCAGTGTTTTACAATATATAAATGCATGTATAAAAAACGGCATGCATTTCAAAATTTTTATTGGCCTTTTTACAAACATTCTTTACCTTGTGACATTTTGTATTGGTGTTTTTCTCTAGTATCTTTGAAGCCCTATAGCAGGCATAGGCAGCCTTCGGCACTGCAGATGTTTTAGAGTACATCTCCCTTGATGCTTTGGCAGCATTTTGGCTGTAGGAGCATGAAGAGAGATGTAGTGCATAACATCTGCAATGCTGAAGGTTGCCTACCCCTGCCCTATAGCAATGTTCTTCAATCTGTGGCTCTCCAACTGTTGCAAAACTACAACTACCACCATGCCCTAACCTGGGGACCTTCATACTGTATGTCGCTTTGCTGCCATTATAGCCTAATGGCAACCTTTGATCAAGTCACCCAGCAAATGTGGTGTAAGGAGGAGCCCACTTGCTCTAAATGCTCAGACGCACAACTGTTTAGGTGTGCAAGGAACTGTAGCTCGCCCCCTTCACTTGAATGTAGAATCCCCACTCAGCAGCAAACTGGCTTTAGAAGGGTCAAAGCCGCAGCATTACATAACACTGAAGCCTCTTTAGTTTTGAAATTGGTGAGGATCCCAAAGATCCTTTAACCCCTTAAGGACGCAGCCCTTTTTCACCTTAAGGACTGAGCCCTTTTCCGCATTTCTGACCACTGTTGCTTTACGAATTAATAACTCGAAAACGCTTTTACCGAATATTCTGATTCTGAGACTGTTTTTTCGTGACATATTCTACTTTATGTTGGTGGTAAATTTTTGGCGTTACTTGCATCCTTTTTTGGTGAAAAATCCCAAAATTTCATGAAAATTTAGAAAATTTAGCATTTTTCTAACTTTTAAGCTCTCAGCTTGTAAGGAAAAAGAAGATTTTTTAGACTTAGCGTAAAATCACTTTCTTGAAGGATCTATTGGGGGACACAGACTCTGGGTATATGCTGCTGCCTCTAGGAGGCATGACACTATGGTAACCAAAAAGTCGGCTCCTCCCACCAGGATATACCCGCCTCCAGGCCACTGAGCAATTCAATTTAGTCTCAGAGCAATAGGAGGAGACCGACAGGTCAAAGGAAAAAAAAACATTAACTGTCTGAGAACCAGAAGAAACAATAACTGAACACTCCCTCGGACAGATAACCGAAAAGGAACCCCAGAAAAAGGGCGGGAGCTGTGTCCCCCACCAGATCCTTCGAGAAAGAGATTTTACGATAAGTCTAAAAAATCTCCTTTTCTCTATCGGCTCCATTGGGGGACACAGACTCTGGGACGTACCAAAGCCGTCCCTTGGGTGGGCAAAGAAAAAAGGTCAGGCAGTCGGCTGTACCACCGCCGCCTGCAACACCTTACGGCCCAGACTAGCATCAGCTGATGCAAAAGTATGAACCTGGTAGAATCTAGAAAAGTGTGCAAAGACGACTAGGTAGCCGCTTTACAGATCTGCGAGGCCGAGGCCTTGTTTCGGAGAGCCCAGGATGCTCCCACAGAGCGGGTGGAATGAGCCAAAACCCTGAAGGGTGGGGGGTGGCCCTCCCCTTGCAGCGGTAAGCTTCGAAATAGCACATCGGATCCACCGAGAAATGGTGGCCTTAGAAGCAGGCTGAGAAGGAGCAGGACAAAAGGACGGAAGGACGATGTCCTCGTTGAGATGAAAAGCCGAAACGTCTTTAGGCAAGAAAGACGGATCTGGTCGGAAAACAACCTTGTCCTGATGAACTATCAGGAAAGGGAACGGCAGGAGAGAGCTGCCAGTTCAGATACTCTCCTAATGGAGGTAATGGCTATAAGAAAAGCCACCTTCCAGGATAGGAGGCGAAGGGGAACCTCCCTAAAAGGCTCAAAAGGTGCGTCCTGGAGAGCGCCTAGAACTAAGTTCAAGTCCCAAGGGGGAGAAGGGGACCGGTAAGGGGGGGGGGGGGCAGCATGTGCCACGCCCTGAAGGAAGGTCCGGACATGCGAATTGGAAGCCAGAGGATGCTGAAAGAGAATGGAAAGGGTGGAAACCTGACCCTTAATGGAACTGAGAGCCAGCCCTTGTTCCAACCCCGACTGCAAAAAGGAGAGGAGACGGGGAACGGAAAAGGTAACTGGAGAAAAAGTCTGAGCTTCGCACCAACGAAAGTAAGCCCGCCAGGTACGGTGATAAATTTTTGCAGAGGAGGGCTTGCGAGCCCTGAACATGGTGCGAATTACCTGGGAAGAGAATACGCGGGCCCTTAGAACCGCGGTCTCAACCGCCATGCCGTCAAATGCAGCGACTGTAAATTGGGGTGGCAAAGGGGACCCTGTGACAGTAGGTCTGGACGAAGTGAAAGACGGAACGGGACCTCGTCCAGAAGCCAGACCACGTCGGCGTACCATGCCCTTCGAGGCCAGTCTGGAGCCACCAGAGTGGCGGGGACTCCTTCCGTCTTGAGCTTCCTCAGAACCCTGGGAAAGGAGGGGGAGAGGAGGGACCAGGTAGGGCAGTATGAAGCCCGACCACGGAATTACTAGGGCATCCACGGCTAGAGCCAGGGGGTCCCTGGACTTTGACACAAACGTCGGAATCTTTCGGTTGTGTTGAGACACGAAGAGGTCCAGGTCTGGGGACCCCCAGAGGTTGCAGATCTGCGCGAACAACTCCGGAAGAAGAGACCACTCTCCGGGGTTGGCTGAGGACCGACTGAGGAAATCTGCTTCCCAGTTGGGCACTCCCGGAATGTGAATCACCAAAATGGCTGGAACTACTTGTTCCGCCCAAAGGAGGATCTTTGACACCTCGGACATGGCCGCTGAGCTGTGAGTGCCGCCCTGCTGATTGATGTACGCCACAGCCGTGGCGTCATCCGACTGGACACGGACAGGGTGGCCCTGAAGCAGGGACTCCCAATGCTTCAGACAAAGATAAATCGCCCTCAGTTCCAAAATGTTTATGGAAGGAAGGGCTTCTTGGGGAGGCCAGAGGCCTTGAACCGTCTGATCCCTGAAAACACCCCCCCAGCCCGACAGGCTGGCATCCGTTGTGACCAACTGCCAGTGGAGGGGGAGGAACAAACGCCCCTGAAGAAGAAGGGGGGAGCGGAGCCACCAGCGTAGAGACCGACGGGTCCGGAGAGGGAGAACAATCTTGCGATCGAGAGAGAGAGAGGGGACCTGTCCCATCGTGCAAGAATCGCCAGCTGAAGAGGACGGTAATGAAACTGGGCAAAGGGCACGGCCTCCATGGCTGCCACCATCCGACCCAGGACTTCCATGCAATAACGGATGGCAAACGGTGATGGTATCCGGAGGGAGCGGACTCCCAACAAAAGGGCCAGACGTTTGTCCGGCGGAAAGCGAATCCGAGCTGAGGCTGAGTTGAACTGAAGCCCCAAAAAGACCAGAGACTGGGTGGGGGAGAGAACTGTCTTGTCTCGGTTCACCATCCACCCGAAGCGACATAAGGTCTGAAGAGTGAGACTCACATTCTCCAGGGCCTAGGCTCTGGTGGGGGCTTTGATGAGGAGGTCGTCCAAGTAGGGTATCACTGAGACCCCTCTTGACCGCAACAGAGCTACCACAGGCGTCAAAGTCTTGGTAAAGACTCGTGGCACTGTGGCCAGACCGAAGGGGAGAGCCACAAATTGATAATGACCTTCCTGAACCGCAAAGCGGAGGTACCACTGGTGGCCGGGAAAAATTGGAATGTGGAGGTAGGCATCCTTGATGTCCACCGAGGAAAGAAACTCCCCTTGATCCATAGATGCCACCACCGAACGGAGAGATTCCATTCGGAAATGGCGGAGAAGAAGATGTTGGTTGAGACGTTTGAGATCCAGGATTGGCAGCACAGAACAGTTTTTCTTGGGAACCACAAAAAGATCGGAATAAATACTCCGAAAGCGTTCCCTTGAAGGAACTGGGACAATGACACCCTGGACGAGAAGGGACTGAAGAGCCTCCCAAAATCCCCTCGAAAGCGAGGGAGATCGGGGAGCACGGGACTGGAAAAAACGATCCCTCGGAAGGGAGGCAAATTCTATCCGATATCCGTTGGATACCACGTCCCTGACCAAGGAGTCCAGAATGTGCGTGGTCCAAACATCTCGAAAAAGCAAGAGGCGACCTCCCACCCGAGAAAAAGCTGCAGGTGGGGGTGTCCCTTCATGCAGAAGTGGGTTTGCCGTTGCCCGATTTGGCTGCAAAACGGTCGGTGCGGTATGTGTCCGACTTCCACGAGGGACGCGCCTTGAAAAAGGGGACCTTCTTGTCCCGTGGAGGCGCCTGGCTGGACCCTTTAGAAGGGCCAGACCTCCGAAAGGAAGAAGACTTCCTGCGGAAGGAAGTACTAGACTTATTTTGAGGTAATAAAGAGCTCTTGCCCCCTGTCGCCTCAGAGATAATCTCATCCAGGTGCTTGCCAAAAAGTCGAGAACCAGTAAAAGGAATCTTGGTGAGAGACTTCTTAGATGCAGCGTCCGCATTCCAAGTTTTAAGCCAAATGGAACGACGGAGGGAAACCGGAGGATCCAGCCTTTGGCTGTCTGGGCATGCTGGGAGTTGCAGTTTGGCACCCACTAGGAAGGGCAGCAGTAAATATCGCTTACTGCCCCCTTCCTTTGCCTACCTGAGCCGGGATCTCCCCTGATGTCTCCGGTGATCAGAGGTCCCCACGCATCTTCTTTGCAGGTACCGGCCTCCATCTTCTCCCCCTGTTCTGCCTGACATCCAGGGGTGGGCAGAACGGGGGGTTGCCATGGCAACCCACTGTCCTGCGCTGCCATTGGTCAGAATCAGTTCTGACCAATGGCAGGGGATAGGAGGAGATCGCAGCACTGCGACCTCGCTCTTAGCCCTCAGGATGATCGGGGCTGTCAATGACCGCTCCGATCATCCCTATTTTCCGGGTGATCGGGTCACCAGAGACCCGATCAGCCCGGAATAGCAGAAAATCGCATGTCTGAATTGACACACGATTTTCTCCGATCGCCGACATGGGGGGGGGGGGGGGGTCTCAGGACCCCCCTCGGCGATTATTTCAGCAGGCATCCCGGTCAGGTCCCCAACCGGCTAGCGGCGGGGACCGGAATTCCCATGGGCGTATGCATACACCCCACGTCCTTAAGGACTCGGGATGCAGGGTGTGTGCATAAGCCCGGCGTCCTGAAAAGGTTAATGAGGTTGTTATACCCTTTCATAAGAACACTCACTGTTATGCCTATTGCAGATCTTGAGAGAAGGTGCAAGATTCAGATTGCCTATTTGATATTAGTTTTCCCCAAGTGTCCCGTGAAAAAGAGGAATACTTACAGTAACAGAAAAAAAATAATCCCCAGTCTGGCCTAATAAATTATTTAAGACACGCATGTTCTACTACCTTTAGCATAAGAGACTCTGGAGCTTCAAGGGGTGTGCATGCATCTTCGGAGCCCACCAGTTCTGCCCCATGTACCATTATCTTCTGGCCTATGAACATGCGTCCATTCTTTAGCAAAGATGTGAGTGCAGGATCCAGAAGGGCCTTGATACCATACCAGCCATCAGTCACTTCAATGACAGCAGATGTCTGCTTTGTATCATTGGCTTCACCATTTCCTAGTGTTAAGATTTTAGAAATGCACAGAACTAGCGTCTTAGCCGATGTGTCATCTCTCTCCATTATCTTTCTGACAGCGGATCGTTGGCATTTATCAATTTCAACATCATATCTGAAAAGAAGACAATTTGTTTTTACTAGTAAATGCTGTGATAACATCACTTTCCAGCCTTATTGCTCATTCTGGTGTCTGAGATATTAAGCTTCCATAAAGGTGAATGTTTGCAGTCTGCCAATAACAATCTGCTCACAATGTAAAAGCGAAAAGCATTCCCATATACAAAAGGCCTAACCCTTTCTCAATAGACTGTATTAAACCAGGAAGATCTGAAGTTGTATATACATGGAAAGATATTAATATAATTAATCTTATAATATAATAATATACCTGTATTTGAGCTGTAAGAGAACCCTATCTGGTGTCAAGCACCTGCCAGCAAAGCTCATAGGAAACATCACTTCCATGGCCGATAGTTTCCACACAATCCATCTGTAGTGGTTGTACACCCATTCTGGACTGATCAGCTTAGGATCCACTCCTGGAGTGTCACACAGGGCTCTGTAAGGCAATGGACTTTCATGAATATAGTGATTTTTTTTTTGTCCTAATGGTCTTAAGGCTAGGTTCACATCTACATTGCTTATTCCATTTATCTGGTCCATTACTGAAGCAGATAAACTTAAAGAGTTGGTGGATCCATAGCACGCCAGACACCAATGGTGCCTGAGGATCCCCTTGACTTAATGGGCCCATCAATTGACTGGACAAAAAAAAAATTGTATTTTTGACAGAAATTGGGACCGAGACACCTAAAGAAGCCTTAGATGCAGATGTGAACCCCGCCATAGCTATGCATGATAATATTGTCTATACATGTCAATAAAAGCTTTCTATTGGTATGTAATAAATATTTGTATAAACATTCCTTTATAATGTCTGCCCCTGACAATTATAAAGAGGAGAGGGGCTACATAAATTCTGCTTATGCAATCCATCACAGATCACATTTTCATACAGTTCCTTCTCCTGAGTCAGCCACTTACTGACTGATATGTAGTTCTTCAGGAACTGCAATATTTTTTATATTGTACTGTACTTAAAGCTGTTGCAGATCATAGAACACAACTTACAAGTAAAATAAATGAGTGTTTAACCTATTGGGGACGGAGGGCGTACATGTACGCCTTATGCCCACTCCCTTTCTATAACGCGGGGCCACGCTGTGGCCCCAAGTTATAGTGGGTCGGACCCGGCCTCTAACAACGACCGGGACCCGTGGCTAATAGCACGCGGCACTGATCGCGGTGCCCCACGCTATTAACACTTTAGACGCGACGTTCAAAGTTGAAAGCCGCGTCTAAAATTAAAGTAAACTGCTCCCGGCTAGCTTAGTGGGCTGTTCGGGATCGCGGCGGCAAAATCGCGGCATCGCAAACAGCTGTAGGACAGCAGGAGGGTCCCCTACCTTCCTCCACGCTGTCCGATCGCTAAATGGCTGCTCAGTGCCTGAGATCCAGCCACGAGCATTCAAGCGGCAGAATCATTGATCAATGGTTTCCTATGAGAAACCATTGATCAATGTTAAAGATCAGTGTGTGCGCACGCTACTCGACAAACATCTTGACGCCTTTCCTCTGACGGTCAGGGATCGTTGGGTGGGGGAGGTTGGACCCATTTCTGATGAGCAGTGGAGTGAGTAGCTGGAAACTGTACCTCTCTTGTCCTTGAGTGAGCCGCTTCGTCTCTCTCAACTATTCCATATACATAGGGTCTCGTTAAAATAGGTTGGCGTGCTGATGCTTCCTGTCCCCGATGCTCCGCTGATAATGCTGATCTCCTTCATATGTTTTGGGTTTGCAGAGAGTTGGAGGAGTTTTGGAGGGGTGTAGTGGCAATCATACTTAGGGCCTACTCAGCGACTGTCCCCTTGACTCCTGCTGCTTGTGTGTTGGGGTGCATAGCTGGTACTCAGGAGGATGGCAGTTCCCTCTTGGGTGTGCAGCGTATCTTGTACCAGGCGTGCAAACTGATTGCATCACACTGGACGCACTCAGCCCCTCCGACACAGCAGGAGTTCCTGAATAGGATGAATGCCATTATTAGACTTGAACGGGGGGTATATTTGAAGAGGAATGCCATGGCTAAGTTTGAGCGGATCTGGGGACCATGGCTAGACACTGCGGGACTACCCTCCCAGCTCCTTCTGCGGTTGTGTAGGGGCCCCATGCAGGTCTTCTCCTCCGCTGGTAATAGATAAATTCCTTTATGCCAGGGTTGCTCCTTTACCAGGATTTATTATTTGGGGTTTACTCGTACATTGGTGTACCTGAGGCTATAGATGTGCATCTGACTCCCTCTCCTCTGTGTGGTGTAAGTCTCTCCCTTTTTCCTTCTGGCCTCTCTTCTTGTCTCTCTTTTTGTAGTCTGGCTTCATGGGATTGTCTCCTTACCTGTATTGTCTATTTCAAAATGTGTTGCTATTTCTCCTAAACTGACTGGTGCCTCCCGACTTTGTCCTTACTTTTATAAGCTCCTTATCTTGGTTGGCTGGTCGGGCGGTACATCAGGGGACTGCTGTTATTTTTGACTGCACTGTTTATTATGGGGATATCTTCCCCTTTTTGTTTGGTTTTTGTGCTCATGTATTTTTTATTCCCCCCTTTTTGTTTTCTCCCCCCTTTTTAAAAAAAAATTTTTTTGTGAGAGTCACGTGTGCAGAATTCAATATCACCAATATATGTATAATGCTACTGAAGACTCAGGATGACTACTATCGCTATTGCAATTTCTTTACTTGGCTGGGTCGCTCTGCCAATTGTGCGGCCTCTGTGGAATGTGACTCACACGGTTTGTTTCTGTGTTGTACTCTTGTTTGAAATGAAAAAGGAGTTTAATAATAAAAAAGATCTGATTAAAAAAAAAAAAAGATCAGCGTGTGTAGTGTTATAGCCCCCTATGGGAGTGTAAATAAAAATAGATATATGTGATATCGTCACGTGCGGAAATGTCCAAATTATAAAAATAAATCGTTAATTAAACCGCATGGTCAATGGCGTTCGCGCAAAAAAAAATCCAAAGTCCAAAATTGCATATTTTTGGTCACCTTTTGATATCATGAAAATTTTTTTCAAAAGCGCAAAAAGTCCAATCAGTACACAAATGGTACTGCTAAAAACTTCAGATCATGGAGCCCTCATAACGCCCCGTACGCTGAAAAATAAAAAAGTTATAGGGGTCAGAAGATGACAATTTTAAACATATACATTTTCCTGCATGCAGTTATGATTTTTTCCAGAAGTAATACAAACTCAAACCTATATAAGTAGGGTATCATTTTAATCGTATGTACCTACAGAATAAAGATAAGGTGTCATTTTTACAGAAAAAAAGGAGATTTTTATGCTTACCGTAAAATCTTTCTCAGGGGATCCATTAGGGGACACAGACCATGGGTATATGCTGCTCTCACTAGGAGGCTTGACACTATGGCAACAAGAAAAAATTGGCCCCTCCCAGCAGGGTATACCCGCCTACAGGCACCTGAGGTAATCAGTTTTAGTCCCAGAGCAGTAGGAGAGGACCGACTAGTCAGGAAAAAACCACAAACTGTCAAAGAAACCAGCATAAAAATTAACTGAACACACCCTCGGACAGGTAACCGAACCAGGAACACCAGAGAAAAGAAGAGTGGGTGCTGTGTCCCCCAATGGATCCTCTGAGAAAGAGATTTTACGGTAAGCATACAAATCTCCTTTTCTCTATCGGCTCCATTGGGGGACACAGACCATGGGACATACCAAAGCAGTCCCTAGGGTGGGCAAAGGAAAATCAGTCAGGTGGACCACCGCCGCCTGCAACACCTTACGGCCCAGACTAGCATCAGCGGATGCAAAGGTATGAACCTGGTAGAACCTTGTGAAAGTGTGTAAAGACGGCCATGTGGCCACTCTACAGATCTGCGAGGCCGAAGCCTTGTTGCGGAGAGCTCAGGATGCCCTGACAGAACGAGTGAAATGAGCAAAAACCCTGAAGGGGGGGGGGGTCTTCCCCTTGCAGCGGTAAGCTTCAGAAATAGCAGATCGGATCCACCGAGAAATAGTGGCCTTTGAAGCAGGTTGTTCTTTACGGCGAGTCACGCTGTAGAAAAGAAGAAGTGACTGAGAGATAAGTACGAACCGCCCTCAACACATCCAGTTTGTGGAGCAAACTTTCCTTGGGATGAGGTGGAGCCGAACAGAAGGACGGAAGGATGATGTCCTCATTGAGATGAAAAACAGAAACAACCTTTGGTAAGAAGGACAGAACTGGACAGAAAACAAATTTGTCCTGGTGTATGATCAGGAAGGGAGAACAGCAGGAGAGAGCTGCCAGCTCTGAAACTATCCTAATAGAGGTAATAGCAATAAGGAATGCCACCTTCCAGGAAAGGAGGCGAAGAGGAATGTCCCTGAGAGGTTCAAAGGGAGTACCCTGCAGAGCACCAAGAACTAAGTTCAAGTCCCAAGTTGGTGTAGGGGACCTGTAAGGAGGGGCCGCATGGGACACTCCCTAAAGAAAAGTCCGGATATGGGGATCGGACTCAGGAGGACGTTGAAAAAGAATGGAAATTGCCGAAACCTGACCCTTAAGGGAACTGAGAGCCAACTGTTGTTCTAGCCCTGACTGTAAAAAGGAAAGAAGTCGAGGGAGAGAGAACGAAACAGGAGAAACAGAGTGAGATTCACACCAACGAAAATAAGACCGCCAAGTACGGTGTTAAATCTTCGCAGAAGAGTGCTTGCGTGCAGTCGGTAGATAAATGTTCCGACTCCGGAGTTTTCTGTACTTCCAACTCCGACTCCTCTGTATTAATATGCGAATGTATTTTATACATTCCTTGAAGGAAAGAAAGGTAACATACCTGTCATTACCACAGGACTACTGACTGGGAAGCCAACAGTCTACTGTATTGAACAGTTTGTGTGCTGATCTGCTGTTGAAGATAGGGCAGTGGGAGGATCAAGGAAGGGGCATTTATTATAAAACAGGATTTCCCTAGTAGAATCCCATAGTCATGTTTAAAGGGCTACTCCGCCCCTAGACATCTTATCCCCGGGATCCCACTGCTGGCGACCCCCGGGATCGCCGCTGCGGCACCGCGCTTTCATTACTACACAGAGCGAGTTCGGGGGACGGATACAGAGCGATACAGTGGACGGAGCAGCCTAATGTCATAGCTCCGCCCCTAGTGACATCATGGCCCGTCCCCTTAAAGCAAGTCTATGGCAGGGGGCATGAAGACCACCACGCCCCCTCCCATAGACTTGTATTGAGGGGGCTGGCCGTAACATTACGAGGGGCAGAGCCATGACGTAACGGTGCTCCAACCCCTGTATCGCCCGTCATTACGCACAGAGCGAACTCGCTCTGTGCAGTAATGATAGCGCGTTGCCGCAGCGGCAATCCCGGGGGTCTCCAGCAGCGGGACCCCGGCGATCTGACATCTTATCCCCTATCCTTTGGATAGGGGATAAGATATCTAGGTGCGGAGTACCCCTTTAAGCTAACAATCGAGTTTACAAGTTTTTATAGCCTTAGCTGAATGGCAGCAGTTTTTCCAATGGTTTACAACTTCAGTTGACAACTATTGACCCTCCATTCCCTTCACTTATACAAGTGTCTCTAGTCCTGCAAAAAACATATTTCCTTAACCCCTTATCAGTGAGAGGCTAGGTTACCCATGGGTTCCCTGTAACAGCAGAACACAACAGTATGGAAATTATAAGTATTACCGCTACTAATTGTGCGTTGTGTGCCATATAGTAAAGCACATGAAAAGCATGCTTCTTCACGGTCACTTAACGTGTTCGTTTTGCGGTTACGTGAGGCACTGCATGCATTGGTCTTCATTCTTAAAGTAGAGAAGTCATTAATTATAACTTTTTGTGAATTGGGACATTTAAACTTGCTTTTTTTTATTTTTTTTATTCCAATCTAAATTTTGTAGGAGTCGGAGTCGGTGCATTGTTTGCCGACTCCGACTCCAGGTACCCAAAATTTTGTCCGACTCCTCGACTCCGACTCCACAGCCCTGCTGAGCATAGTGCGAATCACCTGGGGAGAGAAACCCTGAGCCCTGAGAACCGCGGTTGAATGCCGTCAAATGCAGTGACGGTAAATTGGGGTGGCAAAGGGGACCTTGAGAGAGAAGGTCTGGAAGAATAGGGAGGCACAGCGGAAAGTCGTCCAGTAGTCGGACCACATCAGCGTACCATGACCTCCTGGGCCAGTCCGGAGCTACGAGAATGGTGGGAATGCCCTCTGCTTTGAGCTTCCTCAGGACCCTGGGAAGGAGAGCAAGAGGGAAAAGATAAAGGACAAAGTCCGACCAAGGAATCACCAGGGCATCTACGGCCAGAGCCAAGGGATCCCGGGACTTCGCCACAAAGTGAGGAACCTTCTGGTTGTGGCGGGGCACGAATAAGTCCACGTCCGGAGTGCCGCAGAGGTTGCAGATCTCTGCAAACACCTCCGGAGGAAGGGACCACTCGCCGGGGTCGGCTGAGGATCGGCTGAGAAAGTCCGCTTCCCAGTTGTTCACTCCCAGAATGTGAATTGCAGAGATGGCCGGCACTCTGAGCTCCGCCCAGAGAAGAATCTTGGACACCTTTGGCCATCGCAGCCGAGCTGCGGGTGCCACCCTGGCGACTGATATATGCCACAGCAGAGGAGTTGTCCGACTGGACACGAACAGGATGGTCCCCAAGAAGGATCTCCCAATGGCATAGGCAAAGATAGATTGCCCTCAGTTCCAAAATGTTGATGGGGACAAGGGCTTCTGGGGGGGGGGGACCAAAGGCCTTGGACTGTCAGGTCCCTGAAGACACCTCCCCAACCTGAAAGCCTGGCATCCGTCATGAAGACTTGCCAACAGAGGGGCAGAAAGGAGCGCACCTGTAAAAGCAGGGGGGAATGAAGCCACCACAGAAGGGACTGGCGAGCCCTCTGAGGAAGAATGATCCTGCGATCGAGGGATAACGGAGAGCAATCCCACCATGATAGAAGCCCAAGTTGAAAAAACAGGGGCATGGAGTATTCAAACCCCCGACAAAAGAGTCAGCCGCTTGTCCGGATGAAGCCGAATCGCAATGTCGAACTGGAGTCCCAGGAAAATTAGACACCGAGTGGGAGTTAGTTTGGACATGTCCTGATTGACCATCCAGCCGAAACGGGACAAGGCCTGAATGGTAAGACAGAGACTTTCCAGATTCTGGTTCCTGGTTGGAGCCTTGGTCAGGAGGTCGTCCAGGTACAGAACCACTGAGACACCCCTCGACCGTAAGAGGGCGATCATAGGTGCCAGGACCTTGGTGAAGACCCTTGGAGCAGTGGCCAGACCAAAGGGAAGGGCCACAAACTGAAAATGGTCTTCCGGAAGATGTTGGTTGAGGTGCTTCAGATCCAGGATCGGGCAAACGGAACCCCCTTTCTTGGGGACCATGAAGAGGGTGGAATAAAAACCCCAAAAACGCTCCATGGGAGGAACAGGGACAATTACTCCCTGAATGAGAAGGGACTGGAGCGCGCCCCAAAAGGTCCTTGCCAGAGAGGGGGACCTGGGGGGCCCGGGAATGAAAAAAGCGATCCCTTGGAAGGGAGGCAAACTCGATCCGATATCCGTTGGATACCACATCCCTGACCCAGGAGTCCTGCACGTGCGCGGACCAGATGTCCCGGAAGAGTAACAGACGACCTCCCACCTGAGAAAATAAGAGGGTGGGGGTGTCCCTTCAGGCAAGGGTAGGCTTGCGGTTGCCCGCTTTGGCCGCGAAATGACCTGAACGGCTATCCGAGGGAGGGGTCAAGAAGGAGGGAGCCTTCTTGTCCCACGAGGGCGCCTGTCTGGACACTTTAGTGGAACCAAATGCCCGTAAGGAGGTCGACTTTCAACAGGAAGTAGTACTGCAAGCCTTATTTTGAGGTAACAGGGAACTTTTACCACCCATCGCCTCTGAGATGATCTCATTGAGGCGACGGTAAAACAGTCGAGAACCGGTAAAAGGAAGTTCTGTCAGAGATTTCTTAGAAGCGGCATCCGCTTCTAAGAAGAGCCACCAGGTTACCTGTGGCAAAAGCCGCACAATGGGCCGACTGCATGGAAGCAGTACATAGATAGTCTCCAGCCTTAGAGAGTTGGAGAGCTAAATCAGCCAATTCCTCTGCTGGAGATACGGAAAGAATACCCTAGCGGAGCTGAGAAGCCTTAGACTGAAAGAGCTTTAGATACCCGGGCAGAAGGATACCAGGGAGAAGGGAAGAGCCCGCTGCTTCAAAGGCGAATTTTGCCAGGGTCTCTCCCCTCTTGTCTTCAGGATCCTTGAAGGAACCCGCATCTGCCAATGGTAGAGTAGTAGCTTTTGAAAGGCGGGAGACCGGTGGGTCCACTGTGGGAGGAGCGGTCCACAGAGCAATAAAATCCCTGGCGAAGGGAAATTGTGCCTAAACCTTCTTAGTTTCTTGAAACTGCTTCTCAGGATGTTTCCAGGCAGAATCCAGCAAGGCTTCAAGTTCAGCATGAGAGTTGAAAACCTTGGGTGCAGGTCGGGAATGGTGAAAGGAAACTTCTGGAGCTACGTCCAAAGTTCCTGGGTCCTCCAGATGAAATGTGTCCATTATGGCCAAGACCAAGGTGTCCACCAGGCCGGTGTCAGAGGCAGAAACAGAAACCTCATCTTCCAGTTCTCCAGGAGAGTGGAAGGGAAAAGTTGGCAGCACGTGGCTGCCGAATGAAGGAGGTAAACTGCATGCCTGAAGCACCGGCGCCTGTCTGTACAGGGAGGAAGACACAGTTCTACGCCACTGAACAGAGTTCCCCCCATTCCCAGAGCTGGTAGGGGTGAACCAGTAATAATAAAGAGAAGTGGGCTCACAGTCCTACACCACTGATAAGAGTTCCCCACATCCACAGCAATGATAAAGATGAGTGGGTTCAAAATAGGGGGTCTCCAGAGGCTGAAAGTTCCTAAGACCTGTAAGAAAAAAGGGGGGAAATACTCACCTTAGTCAGAAGAACTTACCTAATGAAGTCTTCAGTCAGCTTTGGTCACCTGCACCCCGTGAGGTACAACCCCAGGCGCTGACCGTCGGTGAGAAGGGGTTGACAGTACATCCACGATGTCTGTGCCCCTTCAATCGCAAATGGGGAAACCGTGAACGCTCTGTTCCTCAGTCCCCACCTGAAAACAGAAAAGAAAAGGGAGAGAAAAATCTAAACGTCCCCTAATCTAGAAAGCAAAAAATGTTTGACCAGGTCTGGGAAACCATAGACCAGCGTCTGCCTCCTACAGACACTAAGCTAAAACTGATTAGCTCAGGTGCCTGTAGGCGGGTATACCCTGCTGGGAGGGGACGACTTTTTCTTGTTGCCATAGTGTCAAGCCTCCTAGTGACAGCAGCATATACTGTGTCCCCCAATGGAGCCGATAGAGAAGTGTACTGCATAGAAATGGAAGCCCCCAAAAGTTACAAAATGGCGTTTTTTTTATTTTGTCGCACAATGATTATTTTTTCTGTTTCGCTGTAGATATTTGGGTAAAATGACAGATGTCATTACAAAGTAGAATTGGTGGCGCAAATAATAAGCCATCATATGGATTTTTAGGTGCAAAATTGAAAGGGTTATAATTTTTAAAAGGTATGGAGGAAAAAACGAAAGGGGTTAAAGGGGTAGTCTAGGATTGGAAAACTTATCCCCTATCCCAAGGATATGGAATATGTTTCAGATCGCCAGGGGTCCAACCGCTGATGGGGACCCCCCGTGATCTCCTGTACGGGGCCCCAGCTCTCTATGGCCAGATAGTGTGTGTCGACCACCGCACAAAGTGACGGCCGACACACCCCCTCAATACAGCGCTATGGCTTCGGCTTTCTCCCATAGAGTTATATTGAGGGGGCATGTCAGCCGCCGCTTCGTGTGGTGGTCGACACACCGCCTTCCCGTGGACTGCTGGGGCCCCATACAGGAGATCGCAGGGGGTCCCAGCAGTCGGACCCACTCCTTTAATATTAATCAATGGTACACAGGAAGCTCCTTTTTTCTTAAAAAGAGGTTCTGTATCAGATGTGCATTCTGTATAAGCAATAATGTGTCCCCTACTAAAATAAAGTGATCACCTTGGAATTCCATAACCTATATACATGAGCCTGCAGCCTCATAGAACTCCTTGTAGACTTCTAGTAGTTTTATAATTGCCCATAAACAGAATAGTCTGCTCAATATTTTTTTATGGATACCCAGTGCTACTACTAAACAGTGCCGCATTGAGATTCTGGTTTGTTGTGATTTGATCTCAGTCCCCACTATTTGTTGTAATAGGAAAGTTAATGTAAGTAGAAATACCAGATACACATGTGTGTAATGTCATCAGCACCTGTAGAACTCTTCTCTACCAGCGGTTACTTTATCCGTGGGTACCAGCCAGCCGCCATCAGCTATGTGCACGCCACCTTCAGACAGGAAATGCTCCCTTGTGAAATAATCCATACAGTGGAATTCAAAGGTTCTTGCTTTTTCACTAGTAATGCCAATCTGATTCTTTATAACACCGAATCTGTACAACTAAAAGATGAGAAACATAAGTGCTTCTTCTACATAGTATTTAAGGGGTATTCTGTTATCAGAAAATTGTATTTAAATAAGAATACAAAAAAAAAAAAAAAATATATATATATATATATATATATATATATATATATATATATATATATATACACACAATATTACTAATATAGTGTTATCACAAATTGTACAGGCTTCAGTGTGATTTAGCATTATTCACCCCTGGCAGGAAGTTGTGTAGTTCATTGTCAATGTGGTGTTGTGTGCAGCTCCCTGGCGCCTACCTCTTTCCTGAGAGGATGCATCATCATCTGCAGTCTCAGGAGGTTTGGCTGGATCTGTTCTCTGAGCTCTAGTCCCACCCTGGGTAATGTCATCGCCTCTAGCCAGCCCCTACAGCCTACATCATCTCCCTGTCACACACACACATATATATATATATATATCTTTATGGGGATATTAAGAAGAATAACTAGTGTTTACAGAATGCTGCCTTATACTGAAAAAGCGGAGCAGACAGGAAATGAATATAACAGGTGCTGCAGATTTGCAGGCTGTGTGGAGAGCGTCTGCTGTGCTATGCAATTTTCTACAGCAGCTCTTTCCAGGCAACAGGATTGCTGTGGGAGGGAAGAAGGCAGGGTGGGAAAGCTGTGATGAAGAGCTGAGGGGATCTAATACATTATGGGAATTGTAGTCCTAAGCCACTATTCAACCAGGAAGTCAACCAGGAAATCCAGGACTAAGGCCCCCAAAACAAATGGATTTATTGTTGTTTACAGACAGGTAAGCAATGCTATATGCTTGTGTCTCTTTTTTATCTTACGTGGAGTACACCTTTAAGATTGTTTCATAGAATGGAGCGAAGACAGACAGATAGAAGGAAGAGGCTACTCAATCCAAGGTAATGCCCATGTATTAAGTCACACTGGCTACTGAATATGACAGATTAGATATACTGGTTATCATATATTTATCCCCAAAATAAAAATAAGGCTATATACATCTAAAATTGCCCTCCGTTAGTGGTATATAAAACCACCACATTACATCCAAATTAAGTGACATGCATTTTTTCCGAGCGTTAAAAAGGGGGTGGGGGGTGGGGGGGAAATAAAACCGTTTTATGCCTCAATAAACTGTGTGTGAACAAAGTCTTATACACACTATACAGCTGCTCTCAAAAAAACTTTCATTTGAATGTCTGACAGCTTCCTTATAATGAACACGATCAGTACTCAGATCAGCAGCGCATCTTTCCATCAATTCCCAACTTCAATTTCTTACATATACTGTATTATATCAACAGACTAATATAACCATTGCAGCAGTTCTATACCTCAGCCTGTGTATATACTGTCGGTTTCCTTCCTTCTACTGCTGTTTCCAAATTAATTCTGTCGATAGAAGAGGTTTTTTGCTGATATAATGATCCAGGTTGTGGTTTGATCTTCTGTCTTTGTTTCTTTCGTATTCTCATCTCCTGCATATCCCTGGCACAGCAGATATTTGCAACCAAATCAGAGAGATCTGCCTCTGAACAAAACATAACACAAGATTAGTCTAGGTTGTTCTATTATAATCGAATAATCGTATCACAAGGAGAAAAATAGATCCTTGCTGCAAACAGCAAGAACATATTTGTAAGCCTGTGACTACCTGATGCATCCTTCTCTGTCCTTCCAATTTCTAGTTGACCCTCACATATAAGATCTTTGTTGTGATCCTCATCTTGTCTTGGAGAGTTAACTGTTTGATTACCCAAAGACATGTGAAGATTCTTCTTAGAATGGATGACAAATGAGCTTGTAGTCGTTCTAGATGTGTTGTTTGAGTCACTTCTACTACAATCTGCTGGAACAGGTGTTGAACTGGAGGGTAAAGTACTTCGGGAAACATTTAATTTAGGATAAAGAGTCCTCTGGAGAGTGTTCCTAGATTCCATGGTATCCTTTTGTCCTCTTGAGAATCTGCAAAACAAATATATATCATGTTTTGCAAACCATTCTTCTTTATCATATGTAATTATTTATGGAGCAAAACAAAAGGAGGTTTTTTAGACATACTCTAAAAATGGATCGGAGGATCCATTGGGGGACACCGGAACCGTGGGTATATCTTGCTTACACTAGGCATTAAAAAAGAGGTTGGCTCCTCCCGGCAGGATATACCCCACCCACTGACTCTGAGCTAATCAGTTTTAGTCCCAAAGCAGTAGGAGGAACCGATAATACCAGAAGAGTCCGAGAAAGGCGCAGTCAAAAACAAGTGAACCAACCTACAGACAGGCAACCGACCCTCAGGTCAACAAACTAAGAACCAAAAGGGTGGGAGCTGTGTCCCCCAACTGAGAAAGAGATTTTATGGTAAGTCTAAAAAAATCTCCTTTTCTTGTTCGGCTCCATTGGGGGACACAGGAACCATGGGACGTACCAAAGCAGTCCCCAGGGTGGGAAAGCAAAACCAACCAGAATTCAGCCGGATGGCAATGCCACTGCTGCCTGCAGAACCTTACGCCCCAAACTGGCGTCAGCAGACGTGGGAGACCTGTAGGGAGGAATCTCATGTGCCACCCCTTGTGGAAAGGTGTGAACATGAGAATTAGAAGCCAGGGGGCGCTGAAAAAGAATGGAAAGCGCAGACACCTGCCCTTTGAGGGCAACTGAGTGCCAAACGCGTTTCCAGCCCCGACTGTAAAAACACAAGCAGGTTCGGTAAGGAAAAACGAACAGGAGACAGAGAACGGGCCTCACACCAGCGAAAATAGGCCCGCCAGGTCCTGTGATAAATCCTAGCAGAGGACTGTTTACGCGCCCTAAGCATGGTGCAAATGACCCGGGAAGAAAAACCTCGAGCCTTTAGCACCGCGGTTTCAACCGCCATGCAGTCAAATGCAGTAGCAGTGAATTGGGATGGCAAAAAGGACCCTGAGAGAGAAGGTCGGGCCGATCCAGAAGCCGAAAGGAGATGTCCGCTACAAGACGAACCCTGTCAGCAAACCACGAGCGCCGGGGCCAATCTGGCGCCACCAGAATTGTCGAGACGCCTTCCGCCTTGAGCTTCGCCAGCACCCTGGGCAGAAGGGAAAGCGGAGGGAAAAGGTAAGGAAGGGTGAACTGTGACCAAGGAATGACCAACGCGTCCAAGGCCAGAGCCAGAGGATTGCGGGACTTCGTCACGAAGGCTGGAACCTGCCGGTTCAGACGGGACGCAAAGAGGTCCCCGTCCGGGATCCCCCAACGGTCGCAAATGGTCGCGAACACCTTCGGGTGGAGAGACCACTCCCCGGGTCGGGTGAGGAGCGACTTAGAAAGTTTGCTTCCCATTTTTCCACACCTGGAATGTGGCTCGCCAATATGGAGTGAACGTGGTGTTCCGCCAAGGTCAGAATCTTGGACACCTCGGCCATGGCAGCGAGGCTGCGAGTGCCCCGTTGCCGATTGATGTAAGCCACAGCCGTGGCGTTGTCTGTTTGAATTCGAACCGGACGGCCCTGGAGAATCGACTCCCAATGAAGGGGACAAAGGAAGATGGTACGGAGCTCCAGGACATTGATGGGCAGACGAGCTTCCTGAACAGTCTAGTATAGAAAAACACCTCCCCAGCCAAGGAGACTTGCATCGGTCGTTAAGACCTGCCAACGCAGTGGGAGAAACGAGCGACCCTCCCAAAGGAGAGGAGAGCAGAGCCACCAAAAGAAGTGACCGACAGGTCGTGGTGGACAGACGGATCCAGCGGTGGAGGGATAGTGGAGACTTGTCCCAAAGAGTCAGGATGGCCCATTGAAGAGGGTGGAACCGGAACTGAGCAAAGGGAACGGCTTCCATGGCCGCCACCATCCTGCTGAACACTTCCATGCAAGAGCGGATGGACACCGGATGCGGGCAGTGCAAGAGGCGGATCCCAGGCAGAAGAGCACTCCACTTGTCCGATGGAAGAAGAACCCAAGCCTTCTCGTGTCGAATCAAAGGCCCAGAAAAAGCAGAGACTGGGAGGGGAAAAGATTGGATTTCTCCATGTTGATCAACCACCCGAAACTGGTCAGAGTCTGAAGCGTGATGTGGAGACTCTCTCTGTTTTGGGCCAAGGACGGGGCTTTTTTTTAACAGGTCGTCCAGATAAGGAAGCACTGACACTCCTCGGGAGAGGAGGATGGCAATCACTGCTGCCAGGACCTTGCTAAAGACCCTGGAGACCGTGGCCAGCCTGAAAGGCAGAGCCACAAACTGAAAATGACCTGCTGGAACGGCAAACCGCAGAAGACGTTGGTGTGGCGGAAAAATGGGGATGTGCAGGTATGCATTCCAGATGTCCACCGAAGACAGGAATTCGCCCATATCCATGGATGCAAAAAACGAACGGAGAGATTTCATCCTGAAGTGCCGCAGGCTTAGATGTTGATTGAGGAGCTTCAGATTGAGAATCAGACAAACCGTTCCCCCCTTTTTGGGAACAACGAACAGGTTCGAATAGAAGCCCAAAAAACATTCCTGGACCGGAATCGGCACAATGACTCCCTGTGCCAGAAGGGTGTGAAGTGCAGACTGAAAGGCCACAGCCAGGTTCGGCGAGCTGGGAGGCCAGGACCGGAAAAAACTATTCCGGGGAAAAGAACCAAATTCGATTCGGTAGCCGTCGGAAACGATGTCCAGAACCCAGGAATCCTGGACCTGCGCCAACCAAGTGTCCCGAAAGTGGGACAAGCGACCGCCCACCCGAGGGAAAAACTCGGGTAGGGGCACCCCTTCAGGCTGAGGTAGGCTTGTGAGTACCTGACTTGGCGGAGAAACGTCCAGAACGGCCGTCCTGCTTCCAGGAGGGGCGAGGCTTGAAGTTAGGAGCCTTCCTGGACTGTGCGGAATCTGGATTATCCTGACGCCCTGAGCCAAGGGAACGAAAGGACCAAAAGGAAGAAGCCTTACGGTGAGAATCGGATTTCTTGGAGGCCGTGTCAGCATTCCAAGCCTTCAACCACATAGAGCGGCGAATAGCCACCAAGTTGCCAGAAGCAAAGGCCGCAAAGCATGCAGATTCTAAGGAAGCCAAACATAAATAATCACCAGCATTGGAGATCTGGAGTGCTATGTCAGCAAGATCATCAGGAGGAGCCCCAGATAAAACACCTTGGCAAAGTTGAGAGGCCCAGGCCGACAGGGCTTTGGATATCCAAGTCACAGCAAAGGCCGGAAGTAGGGATGAGCCAACCGCCTCAAATGCGTATTTCGCCAAATTTCCGACGCGCTTGTCCACGGGGTCCTTGAAAGAAGCCGCATCCGCCAGAGGAAGAGTGGTGGATTTGGATAAGCGAGAGACTGGAGGGTCCACTAAAGGGGGGGGGGGGGGGGTTGTACATTTGGAGACCAGGTCCTAGGTAAATGGGAACATAGCCTTCAGCCGTTTAGACCCTTGGAAGTGCTTCTCCGGTTGCTTCCAGGCAGTCTCCAGCAAGTCATCAAACTCCTTATGAGAATTGAAGACCTTGGGAGAGCGTGGGTGTGGTGAAAGGAAACTTCTGGAGCAGGATCCAAAGTTCCAGGGTCCTGTAGGTGAAAGGTGTCCCTGACAGCCGACACCAAGCTGTCCACCATGTCAGACATGGATGACAGCTCTTCAGATTCCGATTGCGGATCAGAGTCTGAGTCCATCAGTTCCCCAGGAGACCGGGAACGCGCAGTGGAGGCTCAAGATCTAGGTGACAAGGATCTGGCTAGGTGGGTCGGAGATCGGGAACGGCCCCTAGGGTAGCGACCGCGCGAGCGAGGATGCTGCCTAGAAGATGGCGACCTGGAGCGAGAGCGGCGAGGAGACCTACACTCAGGGGAGGAATCAGTATAAATGACCCTGGGACGCCTGTGAGAGTGCCGGTGGCCCAAGGATGCCGAACTCGCCTCCTGGGAAGGAGGATGCAAGGAGGAATGCATTAAGGCAGTAGCCACCTAGAGACCATGCGCTTCAGGGAGCTATCCTGGGCAGGGGGATTGGGACGTGAGGCAGAGCAGGCAGGACAGGTGGACTCAGCCGAACCACCTGGCAGCATAGTAAGTGACCAAAGCGGAGACCGCCAATCTGTTAGAAGGTTCAGAACTGGGTATGGACATTGCAGAACAGATAAGTCAGCTATCCCAGAGACAAAAAGAAAAAGGAACAAGCTCACCCAGGTTCCTGTGTCCTGAAGTCGCAGTAGTCTTGCAGGGAGCAGAACTCAAGCAGAAGAGCGGCTTGTAGCAACAGGATCAGCTTGCAGTATCAGGAACAGCTTCAGCTTGCAGCAACAGGAGGAGCCTCAGCAGGAGCAGTCGGCGGTCACAGGAGCAGCTTGCAGCAACAGCCTACAGGACAGCCTACAGTGGTCACAGGAGCAGCTTGCAGCAACAGATGTAATAGCATGCGGACAGACCTGTGGTGAAGTGAGTTGTTGAACACAGTATCAGCACCAGCGCGCTCAGTGCAGAGCAAGTAACCCCCTGTGCCGGATCTCAATGGCCTCCGATAGGCTAAGAGAAACAAAGGGAGGAGACAGGTGACCCCTGCAGCGTACGCAAGACCGGGAGAGGCTGAGACTGCGCACGCTAGCATGGGATTGGGAGCGCAGTAACATGCGGACAAAAAGTTGCGGAGCTACCCGGGGAGGAGAACAGGCCGAAGCCGCGGGCTAAATTTTAGGGCGGCCGCCTGCCGCGACTCCCGCTACCCATGCCTCACTTTGTGGGAGAGTACAGAGCCTGGCAGCAGTCTTCCGATAGGAGAAGATGGCAGCCAGGACTAATCACAAGGTCCGCACTGAGCGGACGCATATGCGACAGCCAGAAGGCTGCCGCGAAGCAGGACTAGAGAGCGCTCTTTTGCACTCTGTGAAATAAAAGGAAGACTTCTCTACAGGCTATGCCCCAGGTGAGAGAGCGGTCACAGGAGCAGCATGCAGCTACAGAGTGACCACAGGATAAAGGGAGAGCCCTAATTAGAGGTCAGGATCAGAGGGGACATATACTTACCTAAGAAGATATCCCATATACTCACCCCTGAAGTCTTCGACCAGCCAGGTGCCAAGTGCATCATAGCAGGCTGCAAGAAGCGGGGTGAGCAGAGGCAATAGGTGACCCGGACCCAAGGTACATCCTTAAAGCTCTGGTCGGTGGCGAGAAAGGGTTAACGTTCCATACTCTATGGACCGTGCCCTTCCTTCGTAAGTGGGGGTATCAGGAAGCGCCATGCTCCTCTCGCCCCAACCTAGAAAAAATAACAAAAGGAGAGAAAATCGAAACTCTATAAAACTAAAAAATAATAAAAGAAGACCAGGTCTGGAGAGCTCCAGACCTGTGCCTGCCTCCTACTAAGCTAAAAACTGATTAGCTCAGAGTCAGTGGGTGGGGTACATCCTGCCGGGAGGAGCCAACCTCTTTTTTTAATGCCTAGTGGCAGCAAGATATACCCACGGTTCCTGTGTCCCCCAATGGAGCCAAACGAGAAAGTAATACTTTTGCTGTGGGAGACATGATTGGTTATCAAGTGACCTGAATTAATCACATCTTGGTGATGACACCAGGACCATCTACTAATGTCACCTTTTACTGTGATTCTGTACAGACCATTTTCCAGCAGCCGCCCCCTCATACTCACAAACTGAACAGGAATTCTCAGCTTAATATTAGGCCTACTGGCCAGACTGAAAAAAAAACAAAAAAAACTAAAAATTCTTCAAGAATAAGTTCAACATAAAATCTTGATTTAGACAATAGGCCATTTTCTGATGACACATTACCTTTAAAGGGGTACTACGGTGCATACACATCTTATCCCCTTTCCAAAGGATAGGGGATAAGATGCCTGATCGCGGGAGTCCCGCAGCTGGGGACGCCCGTGATCATGCACGCGGCACCCAGTTTGTAATCAGTCCCCGGAACGTGTTCGCTCCGGGTCTGATTACGCTCGACCGCAGGGCCTGGCGGCGTGTGACGTCACGCCTCCGCCCCTGTGTGACGTCACGCTCCGCCCCTCAATGCAAGCCTAAGGAAGGGGGCGTGATAGCCGCCGGCCGTGCGGTCGAGCGTAATCAGACCTGGAGCGAACACGTTCCGGGGACTGATTACAAACGGGGTGCCGCGTGCATGATCACGGGCGTCCCCAGCTGCGGGACTCCCGCGATCAGGCATCTTATCCCCCTACCCTTTGGATAGGGGATAAGATGTGCAAGCACTGGAGTACCCCTTTAAGGCAATGAAACAATATGAAGGAATAAAAAGGGACAGTAGTACGTCCTCACTGGCTATAAACTCAGAACTACATATAGATCCCGAGGATTGCACTTACCTGGCAGGATCAGAGGATAACGGTTGTAAGGTAACATTTTGGAAATACTTTTTTCTGTCCTTTAGGCTCTCTGTAAAGCAGGGGGAATATGAAAGTAGGGGAGAAAAAAACATAACTCAAAATAGGTACAAAAGCATCAGAGGAGGGCACTTGCTTTTTACTTGTATGCAAGTTAAAACAGTTTGGATTTTATTTGCATAAATGTTTCTATTAAGAAAAAAAGTTTGAAAATTTGCACTTCTATATATTTTCTTTTTAATATATTTATAATTAACCTTGTAGAGGGATTTTATAGTAAAGTGTTAATATTTGTAGATGATGCTAAACTCTGTAAAGTGGTTAACAATAGAGTACAGTGCACTGCTACAAATGAATCTGTTTCAACAAAAATTGTAACATCTAAACACTGCATTTTATTTTCCACTACACAAAAGCTAACAAACTGAGTGGCAAATAGAATGGTAAAATAACATACAGAGATTGTCTCATCAGACAGTGGTAGCCCAACGCTGCGGTTGCCACTAAAGTCTGATTAGCTGTTGTGACTCCTGCCAATTGCTTGAATGAAGTGGCAGAAACAACAGGAACGCACTGTGCCAAGTTGACTCAGATGGGTTCACTTTGATGTTATGGCCACCTTGTCAGTCACTAACTACAATGGATCCAACCAAGGAGCCTCAAAAGAAAACCTAAGCTGCACAAGAGGCTACGGTCCGCATGCCTTGCTTTGAAATCTACACCAGCTCCAAGCTGGTGTAGATTTTTAGCTACAATATACACTAGCTTGGTGTATATTGTATTACATTAGATGTGTGGGTTAGAACACACCCCATTTTACAACAGGCCACACCCACTTAAAAAAAAAACCAGTGTGAGTAGGGTAAAATGGGAAAAAAGTTTGCCCAAAAATGTGTGAGTTTTTCATGCCTAAAAAGCAGGTGTAGGTGCTTAATAAATTCACCCCATAAAACATAATTTCATAGTAATGAAAACATACCATAAGGACTGCTTGTGAGGGGCTTCAAAGCTGCTTTAAATTCATTCTCCAAGGATCTGTCAAATTCTGGTAAAAGTTGCCTTTTGATTGGAGGTTCTCCTGTGTGTAAAAACATTATTAAAGGAGAACTCCGGAATATAAAAATTGTCCCCCATACTGCCGGCAGTAAAAAAATAAACATGTACATACCTTCCTCCGGCTCCGGTCTCCGCCATGATCCTCTTCCTGGTTGCCGGTGGTCGGAGAATCATACTGCGCTCAGCCAATCACCAGACGCAGCGAAGTCAGACTCGGCCGGCGATAGGCTGAGTGGCAGTGTGAGAACGCTTCAGGACACAAAATACTTCACTACACCGGCACCTGCTGCCGGGGCCGAAAACGTCACATTGCCGCTCAGCCTATCGCCGTCCGAGTCGGGACTTCACTGCAGCTGGTGATTGGCTGAGCGCAGTAAGACTCTCCCACCACCGGCAACCCGGAAGAGGATCGTGGCGGAGACCGGAGCCGTTTACCGGAGGCACCGGGGGAGCGGAGGAAGGTATGTACATCTTAATTTTTTTACTGCCAGCATGGGGGACAATTTTTATATTCTGGAGTTCTCCTTTAAGGTGTTAACAGCTGCTTTACCAATCCCAAAATTATGCAGTTTAGCTTCTGCAGGTTGTACATATTACAATACACAATGCAGCTCCATTGTCTATGGGAACCGATTACAGCCTACATAGCCGAGTACCGCACTCATATCTGGCTGCACCCACAAACAATGAATGAAGCCACAGTGAGCGTGCATGACTGCTACTCCATTTTAAAGAGCTTTTAAGATCACATAGGAGGTCCCCGTGGTCAAACTTCTTCACGATCCGACACTTATGCCATATCGTGTGGTATAATCTCTTCAATTACCTTTAATTTGATTACATTTTAGCTTAGATGTGCTTGAATGCCATCGAACTGTTTAGGTTGGGTTCCCACTGCGTTCGTGTTTATGTTTAACATAAATGTTTTATACTCTTGAATGTTTACATTTAACATATTTTTATACTCTTGAATATTTACGTTTAACATATGCATTTTATGCTATTAAAAGAGATAAAAACCTTTACCTCAAACGGATGCATTGCCTGGTGCATGCCATATGCTGCATGATTTGTTCTATATAATAGCGTAGTTGAATATACAGCAAAATTACATAAAGAAACATAAGGGTGTATTCCCACACCGGATTCACTGCTGATTTGAAGTTGTGCATCTACAGTTGTAAAATCCCCAATTGCAGATTTTACAAGGCAATCGTTTTATTAAACTATGAAAAAATTTTGCAACTTTAATTGTAACCACAAAACAGTGTGGACCTAGCCTTATTATAAAACGTGTAAGCTTCAGAAGTTAAATCTTCAGAGTACCTATCATCAAACCATATTTTCTAAACTAACTAGGGATTATATTCCCTAACTACTCCTAACACCCCTCCTGCCCTTAAAGGGGTACTCCCGTGGAAAACTTTTTTTTTTTTTTTTTAATCAACTGGTGCCAGAAAGTTAAACAGATTTGTAAATTACTTCTATTAAAAATCTTAATCCTTCCAATACATTTTAGGGGTTGTATACTACAGAGGAAATGCTTTTCTTTTTAGATTTCTCTGATGTCACGACCACAGTGCTCTCTGCTGTCCATTTTAGGAACTGTCCAGAGCAGCATATGTTTGCTATGGGGATTTTTTCCTGCTCTGGACAGTTCCAAAAATGGACAGCAGAGGTCAGCAGAAAGCACTGTGGGCGTGACATCAGAGAAATCAAAAAAGAAAAGCATTTCTTCTGTAGTATATAGCCCCTAAAAAGTACTGGAAGGATTAAGATTTTTTTAAATAGAAGTCATTTACAAATCTGTTTAACTTTCTGGCACCAGTTGATAAAAAAAAAAAAAAAAAAAAAAAGTTTTCCACGGTAGTAGTACCCTTTAAAAAAAAATAAAATTCCGAGCTTTAAAAAGTTCTGTATCATACCTTTCCCCTTGTTCACATTGTGTGAGCTCATGGTAGGAGAAAGTGTTTGTTCCCCAGCAGGCGCAACGTCACTGAAGCCTGCGAGAGCTGTGCCTCCCCATGCCCTGCATGCACTTCCTGAGTTTGGTCTCCTGCCAGGCAGGGAGGAGACCAAACTTTTGACTTGCGCAGGGAACAGAACAGAGGCACCAATCTCAATCACATAAAAAAAATAAAGGTTGAGAATTTTAACAGCAAGTAGGTAACAATATGTCTTATAATTATATAAGGAACAATATATGAAAAGTTTAGTTTGGTGACAGGTACTCTTTAAATGGTGCAAATTGTTTAATAAAAAAACTATAACATTTTTTAGCACTTGATCTACCCGGTTCAAAAAAATATATAAAAAAATGATGAACTAAAAAGGAGCCCATGGCTTTAAGTATACAATACAAAGAAATTACATACCACGTGGAACTCCATCATCAGATCGTAATCTTTTTCCATTTCTAATATTTGGAAGCTTGTCTGAACATGGAAATACAACATCTGTCCTTATTTCAGCGTCGGTCAGATCTTCATCATCCATAAATGCTTTTGCGCTTTCTGCTGCTTCGATCTCAAAGTCATTTTCTGGAGTGTGGGACGATGTAAAATACAAATTTGTTGTTCCAGCAGTAGAGAGAGGTGTTAAATGTTTTACAAACCTTGGCAATTGAACATTACTGATAGAAAAGGCAGAAGACCTAGCTGAAGCATTTAGTTTCCCTCCATTACCTTCAGCAGTGTTCTTCTGTAAGTAGCCAAGCTTGTGAACAGAGTCTTTTATAGGTTTTTTATTCAGTAATGGGTTGTGTGTGTTCATTCTTGTACAATCCTGATTTTCATTAAGATTACACTCTGAGTTAGTATTACATTCTTCAAACAAGCCTTTAACCTTCTTTAGTGCATCTTCTGATACAGACACTTCTTTCCCACTTCCAGTGCTAAATCCAAATGAATTGATTGCAGACACTTTGGAGAAATGTTTTATTTCTGATGTGCTAGCCCCCATGGTTTGTTCTTGTAGGCATACTTTTGTGGCAGATGTTGATTTAAGATAAGGTTGGATATCTTCAGGAACATCATGTGGTGAGGATACATTATCTAATTCAGAAAATAATTTCCGTGTCCTTTTCAATGACTCCTCAGTCACAGTTACAGACTTACCGCCAGCTGTGCTAAAACATGGCATCTTGGGTTGAGGTTCATTTAGACTGCCTTCTAAGTTAGTATTACATTCTTTAAACAAGCCTTTAACTTTCTGCAGCGCATCGTTTGATACAGACACTTGTTTTCCATTACCAGTGCTAAATCCAAATGAATGTTTGGCGGGCACATTAGAAAAATGTTTTGTTTCTGATGCGTTGGCCACCACAGATTTTTCTTGTGGAGATTCTTCTGTGGAAGACTTTGATCTAAGTTGGACATCTACAGGAACATCTTGCTTTGAGGTGGATACGTTATCTACTTCAGAATATAATTTCTGAATAATTTCAGTATCAACGAAAAGTTGTTTTGCCTTTTGTAGTGAATCAAGGGAG
The DNA here is from genome assembly GCF_029499605.1 of Hyla sarda. Lineage (NCBI taxonomy): Eukaryota > Metazoa > Chordata > Amphibia > Anura > Hylidae > Hyla > Hyla sarda. The sequence continues at coordinate 60,606,991 of NC_079190.1, read as the reverse complement.
ACTGTCACAGGCTTTTTGCTTGCTGTGTTGAAAGCTATGGAAGATGGGATGACAACTGGGGCATTTACTTTCATAGAATGTATGTTATCAACATTCCTACTGGTGATGGAAGAGATGCCAGGCAATCTTTCATTTTCCTTCATTACAGGACCAGTTGGGACACTTTCCTTGTGTGAATCATCATTCACCTGTACATCACTTAAATCAGAGAACATCTCTCTAGCTTTTTGTAAAGCCTTACTTGACACGTTAAAGTGACCACCACTTGCTTTGCTAAAAAATGCCATCTTTTTATTTGTCTCTTGTTGAGGTAAACGCGTGCTTTTATCCACTCCTTTTACTAGAACCTTTCCTAGAAGAGCATTAGAAGATTGGTTTGCAGAAGGTTTTCTATTTTTCATTTCTGTTGCAGTGGAGAATACACTTTGGTTGGGCTCCAAGGAATCAACATTTTTAGTTGTGGTCTTGTTGGACTGAAATATACATCCTGCTTCTAATACAGCATCATCAGCATCTGCAATCATTTGTCTTACTTTCTGGAGGGAGTTGTGAGACACTTCTACCAATTTACCACTTGCTGTACTGAAACCTAGCGATGGCACAGTAAATTTGGGATTCCTGCTCTCATGTTGGTTGACTGAAGAACCAAGTTTTCCTTTATCTGACAAAAGTCTGTCATCTATATCATGAAAAATTCCCTGAGCCTTCTTCAATGAGTCTTCAGACATCTGAATAGACTTCCCACATGCACTGATAAAAGATGGTATGCCTAAGTTTGGAACTTCCCTTTTGTGTGAACCAACTTTATTAGACCCTTCTTTATGGGAGATCTCATTTAATGGTGATATATCTGCCAATACTTCAGAGCTGAGCCCTGCTGAATTCTTAACTAAAGGTTCAATTTTTCTGATTTGTGTTATATTGGAGTTAATTCTGTGAACTAGGGAATCCGTAACATCACAATCTTTGTCTTTTTCCTGATCACTGACTTCAGATTTACTATGAGTTCTTTGGAAAACATCTAAAACATTAGGTTCTTCAATATCCGCAAATAATTTTTGTGCTTTCTGGAGAAATTTTTTAGAATTACCTATCATTTTACCATTTGCTGTGCTGAAACCTGGTTGTAAAATGTTAAAAGTGCTTTCTTGCACTTGAACATTTTTGTTCTGTAAGTCATGTGACCTAACAGAATTTACTACAGAATCTGTCAAAACAATTTCATTATTTTGCTGCTCTTCTACATGACTACCATCTACTTCAGAAAATATCTTGTGAACCCTTTTGAGACTCTCCTCACACAACAGAACAGGTTTACCACTTGCAGTACTAAACAATGACATATTTGATATTGGATTATTTTGCTGAGGAGGACATGACTCTCTGGTTGCCTCTTTTCTTAATACATGTGTTATCTGCTTTGGTTTCTGGACTGGACCATCAGAAATTACTTTAGATGCATCATTTTCTTTGCTAAAGATCACTGGAGGCTGGTCAGACGTTGACCGACGTCTTTCCTTTCCTACAAAGTTGGTACTAGCATTATGTGACGTTCTTTCTATTAACACATTTGATGGTTTGTGCACTGTGCCTGTTCTGCAGTGATCTTCACGTGGGTCAGACGTATCCAATATATCAGAGAACATGGGGCTTACTTTATCTAAAGAAGCTTTGTTAATACTAATCAGTTTTCCTTTTGCAGTAGCAAAACCGACTGAAGCTGTAGACAGACCTAAAGCTAAAGTGTGGTTTCCATTGCTATTGGATGCATCCTCACAATTTTGCACATGTGCTGACTCTAATAGACAACATTTCTCACTATTCTTCATTTCAGCCTGCTTGGTCACATGGTTTTCATCACTCTTACAATTAAGTTCTTGCTTATCGGACAGTCTGGTATCTGGGAAATAGTTCTTTTTGGTCTGTGAAGGAGATGATACAGCAGTTGTTTGTATAATATTTGATGAATTATTAACAAGTAGTGTAGCGGTCATGCCTTCAGCTGTAACATGTAAAACATTGGACATTTCAGGATTAGGTGAACAATTCATATCTTGTGTGGTCTTTGTAGTTTTTTCTTTCGCCTTTTCTTCTAAATCACAAAATATCGCTTTTATTAGATCCTCATCAGTAATGTTAACACTTGTTCCTCCACCAACATTGCTTTCTCTGTTTTTGACAAATGAATCTAGTACAGATTTATTATCTGCAGTGTCACAGGCATTTGATCCAATGTTACTTTTATTTTCAGATCCTGATGTGACGCTAAAACCGTTGCTTTCTGCATTTCCTTCTCCAGCAGCAAAACTATCATTAAAGTCCACGTCCTTCCAGACATCTGACGTGTTGAGCTTCTGAGAGTCACTGTCGCTCATCTTTGGATTTTGCACATTATCTAATCCAGGTATAATTAGCTTTTTAACCTGTGTAAAGTCAAATTGACTGCCTGCGTTCTCTAAAAGAGAAGAAAGTTCACTGATTTCAGCTTTCTGACTTTCAGTAAAGATGTCATTTAACTGAGATTCTCTTCCATTGGATAAACCCTGCAAGCCCCTACTGCTGATCTTTGAGGAAGCATTCAAAATCTTTACAGGATTTTCCTTTGACATCTGAATGCCTATGTCTCCTTTGTCCGAAGAGGACAGTTTGCATGGTTTGTTTTCCTTATACAATTCTCCATCCAATTGCATTGAATCAAGCGGTTTTATGCTGCTAGCCATTTCATCCCATTCAGACTTCATGTTGACATTATTTGTTTTGTGTTTTTTGTTTGTTTCCTGTTCATTAACCTGACATACAATACTTTCTTTAGCAATTCCACTCTCTGTGACTATTATTTCCTTAGGTAATGGCGTCTGGAGTTCTTTATGCATCATAGTATCATCAGCTTTAGCCATTAAAATTAAAGGGGTTTTGACTCCGATTTCAGCGCTATCCTCTTGTAACATAAGTTCTCCTTTTCTTAGACTTTCTTCTGAGATGTTTATCTTTTTATTTGAGGCTGTTTCAAATCCTTTAAAGCCTTCCAAATTTATGTCCACCGGTAAATTACAGCTTGTTTTAATTGATTTACTTTCTGCTTTTTCAGAGTGCGGAGTTGTGCAAAAGGAATCACAATTGTTCCTTGAGATACAAGGATTTTCTTGTGAGTTACATTTTTTATCCCGATGACTTGCCACAGACTCTAAGACAATGACTTTGTTACTGTTGTGAGCCAACATGTCCTCTGAGTGCTGTAATGCTCCATCTTGTAGCCGTGAGATGCTTTTTGTTTCTGACACTTGAAGTTCTATAGAATCACCTCCATCTGAGGGAACAGCTGTTCTTTTTAAGATCGATTTCACCCCAGAGGTTTCTATTGAATCTGTGGGACCTGTCTGCATTACATTCATGAAAGTCTCTTCAATTTCTTGGAGATCTAAACTGTTATTTTTAAAGTCATCATCATCTTCATTTACAACTAGCTTTACTTCTGTCAGGTGATGAGCCAAGGAAGTATTCTTTAAATCCAATGATCCTGTGGGGAAAGAGAAGGTCAAATCCATAAGTTTATTATAAAAAGTTTAATTCAGAAGTAAGTGCAACAGAAATATACGCCATAGGACAGATGATATGAAATGACAGATCAGTGTAGGTCCATCTGCTGGAATCCCCATGGTAACTTAAAGGGTTTGTCCCATCTCCGTAGTCCCAGCTCCTCCGGCCTGTTCGCAAATGCCGAAAGCAGCCGAAAAAGCTGAAAGCAGCCGAAGTGGGAAAGTTATTGAATTTAATGGGAGTTGTGCAAATGGCGTAGCCCCACAGGTTACTCTGTCTACGTAACTTTGGGAGTCACTTACGTCATTTGCGTAATTCCTATTAAAGTCAGCGGCTTTCAGTGGCTTTCCTGACAACCTCCGGCTGCTGTAGGAGCTGGAAAAGCCGAAAGTGAGGCTAATCGGAGTACTCCGGCAAAAAAAAAAAAAGTATCCCCTATCCACAGGATAGGGGTTTAAGTAGCTCATCGCAGGGGTCTGACCACTCAGTCAGGAGAGCGTGTAACCTACCGGTAAATGGCACACGCTCCATTCATTCCTATGGGAGTGCTGATGATTCCCAAGAGCTTTACTCTGGTCTTTTCGGCACTCCCATAGGAATGAATGGAGCACATGCTGGCTGCAGCATGCGCTCCTCACTGAGCACTGGGGTCCCGTCACAGTGATAGCAGGGGCCCGCAGCGATCATCTACACCCTATCCTGTGAATAGGGGATACGTTGTTTTTTTTTGCCAAAGATCTCCTTTAAGTCTTAAACAACTTCTTGTATGTCATAGGGGCATGTTAAAAATTGTAATTTGGGGGTTCGGCTGTCGAGACCCCCACTAATTGGTAGATAGAAGAGAAAGAAGCACTTGGCTGAGAGCTTTTTACCTCACTTTCTGCTTAGCTTTATGTCGAAAGCTGAGCATATAAAGTACAGGCACCATGGCAGTCTAATTAAAAGGAGCAGAAAAGAAATGTATGATCCTTGTTTCTCATTCAGTGTCAATTTTGCTAAGGAGGGGAGAAAATAGAAAAGGAACCGCAAAGCAGTGTATAATAGTATTTTTCTGTTAGTGGAGCAAACCTTGCATCCATTTTTCGCTTCTCTGGGCAGCCGTCAGTATTGCAGTGAACCAGGGTCTCTCAGTTTGGTGGCATTGGGATATTGAACAGTCAGACTCTCATCAATCTAATATTTAGCATCTCTGATGTGGATTTCTAAGTACAGTGACCCCCCGACCTACGATGGCCCCGACATATGATGGCCTCTCAGAGGCCATTGCATGTCGATGTCAGCATCGACATACGATGCTTTTTTATGTCGGGGCCATCGCAGTGCTATCCGGCAGCGCCAAATGCTTAAGCTGCTGCCGGATAGAAGCTTAATGTTCCCCGTGTGGTGCGGTCAGTATTACTCACCCCTCCACGATGCTCCCGGGTGCCCTCCAGGTCCAGCGCTGGTCTTCCGGTGTCTTCTCGGCCCTCTCCGATGACGTCAATACGCTGCTGCGCACGCCATCCAATAGGAATGGCGTACGCAGCGGCGTAATGACGTCACTACGCAGGCCCAGTAAGGCCTTTCGGAAGACAGAAGAGGACCAGAGAAGACAGAAGAGGACCGGAGAAGACAGCGGAGGACCGGAGAAGACCAGGAGAGCCCAGCGGAGGCCCGGGGACACCATCTCGAGCGGCGGGGACACCATCTCGAGCGGCGGGGACAGGTGAGTACAGCTTCCTATACTTTACATTGCACGAATCCCTCAACATACGATGGAGTCGACAAACGATGGCTCGTTTGTAACGAATTACCATCGTATGTTGAGGGACCACTGTATGTTTAGACTGGGAAAAGCCAAACACTGTTCCTGCTAATTCTAAATGTCACACCAGTAAAAAGAGGGCCACAGTGGGGATGGTGATCAGGAAAACAGCAGCGGTGGGGGCTGAGTAAGTATAATTCTTTATTACTTTTAGTGCAACCCAAGCCACTTGTCAAAAAATCCCTTAACCCCTTAAGGACACATGACGTACTGGAACGTCATGTGTCCACTCCCGATCTATAACGCGGGGCCACGGCGTGGCCCCGCGTCATAGCGGTTCGGGCCCGGCCTCTAACAACGGCCGGGACCCGTGGCTAATAGCGCGCGGCATTGATCGCTGTGCCGCGCGCTATTAACCCTTTAGACGCGGCGTTCAAAGTTGAACGCCGCGTCTAAAGTGAAACCGAAAGCATGCCAGCTAGCTCAGTGGGCTGTTCGGGATAGCCGCGGTGAAATCGCGGCATCCCGAACAGCTGACAGGACAGCGGGAGGGCCCCTACCTGCCTCCTCGCTGTCCGATCGCCGAATGACTGCTCAGTGCCTGAGATCCAGGCATGAGCAGTCATGCGGCAGAATCATCGATCACTGGTTTCTTATGAGAAACCAGTGATCAATGTAAAAGATCAGTGTGTGCAGTGTTATAGGTCCCTATGGGACCTATAACACTGCAAAAAAAAAGTGCAAAAAAAAGTGAACAAACATCATTTAACCCCTTCCCTATTAAAAGTTTGAATCACCCCCATTTTCCCATAAAAGAAAAAACACAGTGTAAATAAAAATAAAAATAAACATAAATGGTATCGCCGCGTGCGGAAATGTCCGAATTATAAAAATATATCGTTAATTAAACCGCACGGTCAATGGCGTGCGCGCCAAAAAATTTCAAAGTCCAAAATAGTGCATTTTTGGTCACTTTCTATATCATGAAAAAATGAATAAAAAGCGATCAATAAGTCCTATCAATGCAAAAAATGATACCGTTAAAAACTTCAGATCACGGCGCAAAAAATGAGCCCTCATACCGCCCCATACACGGAAAAATAAAAAAGTTATAGGGGTCAGAAGATGACAATTTTAAACGTATAAATTTTTCTGCATGAAGTTATGATTTTTTCCAGAAGTGCGACAAATTCAAACCTGTATAAGTAGGGTATCATTTTAATCATATGGACCTACAGAATAAAGGTAAGGTGTCATTTTTACCGAAAAATGTACTACGTAGAAACGGAAGCCCCCAAAAGTTACAAAATGGCGTTTTTTTTTTCAATTTTGTCTCACAATGATTTTTTTTCCCGTTTCACCGTAGATTTTTGGGCACAATGACTGACGTCATTACAAAGTAGAATTGGTGGTGCAAAAAATAAGCCATCATATGGATTTTTAGGTGCAAAATTGAAAGAGTTATGATTTTTTAAAGGCAAGGAGCAAAAAACGAAAATGCAAAAACGGAAAAACCCCCGGTCCTTAAGGGGTTAAAAGGGGTTGTGGCCATACTGTCTTTTTGAGATAAGGAATTGCCCAGCCAGCTAAGCATTGGCTGAGGCAGGTCACCAGTGCGGTCAATGAGTGGGCACTTTCTTGTGTAGAGAGGACAGAAGGAGATGGTGAGCAGCAGGGACCATGGGAGGCAAAAACAGCTTTTTAATATATATTTTTTTAGCCCAGCCAAAATTTAATATAAAAATAAATTGCTATACATTTAAGTAAACATTTAATTGTCTTATCCTATAAAAAAAAAATTATTTGAAGGAGTTGTTCTGTTTTGGTAGCTAGCATATAAATGATCACAAATGGCTCTGCTGCAATTAGCAATAATGTCTGGAAGAACTGCAAAGTAAGTCTCCTTTGTCTAGGACACCAGCCATGCTGTAAACTAGACTATCCTGAAAGTAATTATGTAATGAACAACCTATGAAATGGTAAAAGAATAAATGAACAGAAAACACATACTTCTGGACTTGGCATCAGGTATTTCCAGGCCATATAAAGGTTTGCTGTACACAGTCCTATTAATATTCTCAGTAGTTTGACTTTGTTGACAATCCGTTTTAAGGTTATACAAGAATTTGGTCGTCTTTCTCAGTGTAGGCAGGATGGCTTTAGGTATCTGGTCAGCTATACTGCTACTTTTGCAAGAAATGTCACCATCAGCTGCCAAAGATGACGAGTGATCATCGGAAATAAGTCCCACAAGATGTTTATTGTTGCCTGAGAAATTGTGAGGTAGTTTTTCAGATTTGGTTTTGTGCTCCTTATGTTGTAAAATGGTTATAATGCAATCCCCATTAGTGTAATCGGTCTCATTACAACCTTTTGTTTTAGTCTCATTCCTGTGCTGTTCTGAATCGGTCGATGTTGAATTTTCTATCGCATTACGATCTCCACAACCACCAATTTCAATAGTTACAGTTTTCTCTTGTGTTGTATCCGGGAGGTTCAGTGGAGTCCACTCATATGATAAGGATATTTCTCTTGTCTTCTGCTGTACTAAATTGCTGTTTACATTAAGTTTGTCTGAATCTAACAATGTATTTTGCTCCTCTGTTTTTTCTATCAGTGAATCATTTTTTTCATGCATGCTATTGAATGGTTTATTTTTTCTTTTAATTCGTCTATCGATTTTTACTTTTCTCAATTCTTGTGGTTTTTCATTGGTAAAAAAGATGGATAAAACATCCTCCATTCCTTCAATTGCATTCTCCACCACCTGGCAGGCGTCCCCATCTCCAACGGCATTCAGAACAGTTCTCTTCTGTTGTGCCTTCAGACAATCAGATGACTTTGCCATGTTTTCAGTAGTAATAGTGTCTGCTGTAAAATAACAGATAGGAACACAGTTAGACAGGATGGTTTTCAACTTTTCATATCTATTTATTATTTTCCCATAAATCAATAGTGCATGTTAGAAAATATAAACTCTGTATGTTATACTTCTTTGTTTCAAAGTGCTAATGGTGGGGGTTAAGGACAGGGGATAAGATGTCTGATCGCTGGGGGGTCCAACTGCTGGGACAGGGGATAGGGGATAAGATGTCTAGGGGCAGAGTACCTCTTTAAAAAAAAAAATGGAAACATGGAACTTGCCTACCATCAATCCCCCACTGTTGCCGAAACCTGTACTTTTTTGCGGAAGCCATATGTAGCAGCAACATCATGGGGCCATTGCATGCAAGCATGGTTTTATCCGCATGTGGTGTCTCAACATAGCACAAGTGCCAGCAACCCAGCCTGCTCCATTCAAGCAGGGAGAAAAGAAGATTTTTTTTTGTACTCACTGTAAAATCTCTTTCTCGTAGCCTTCATTGGGGAACACAGAGACCATGGGTATTATGCTGCTGTACACTAGGAGGCTGACACTAGGCAAAAAAATAAGTTGGCTCCTCCCAGCAGGATATACCTGCCCCACAGGCACTGAGCTAATCAGTTGTGTCACAAAGCAGTAGGAGAAGCCAAACTACAAAGTAGATACGTCCGAAGGACATCAGAAAGTAACAACAGGCACCGTAAATGGGTGGGTGCTGTGTTCCCCGATGAAGGCTACGAGAAAGAGATTTTACGGTGAGTACAAAAGAAAAAATCTCCTTTTCTCGGTCGCCTCATTGGGGAACACCGAGACCATGGGATGTCCCCAAAGCAGTCCCCGGGGTGGGAAAAACAACCGGCAGAGAAAGGAAGGCCAGTCCAGAGACTGTATAGATCCATCTGCAGAGGAATGTGGTCAAGACCCAGAGGAAACTGGAATCCAGAAACCAACCACCTGGAAGCCCCCACAAAACATGAGGTGAGACTAGGACACGAAGGAGGAAGCCTTCTAGAGACTGGGACCCTACAGCCGATCACATGCGACGAGAAATGGTCGCCCTGGAGGCCCGCTGGGCCAAACAAAGTCCTGGAAGGAGAGCGGAATTGCCTTCCGACGAAAAGACACAAGACGCAGGACCACCAAGGCCTGGCCCAACGTGGACGAGAGCGATAAGAGAACCCAATTCAGAGATACATCCAAGCAAACATGGCGAGGAGACACCAACCGCCATAAGAGAAACTGTCTGGAAATGCTCGAAGGGAAAGCCCTGCAAGGAGGCCAGCCTCAACGACAGGAGCACGCTCAGCAAGAAGGCGGAACTCAAAGAGTACATTGGAAGGTGGGGAAAAGTGCATCACAGGAAGGACTATGCCTGTGTAGGAAGCGCATATTGGCCTGACAGGGGTAACCTGGATGACCAAAAGGCCTTCCCCAGCAGCGCCAACGAGCCCCTAAGGAAAGGCAAAAAGAAGGTTAGGACAGAAACAACTGTAACTATGCCAAATCCTGCAGCACTCTGTCGAAGGTGAAGGCCAATGGCAGGGAGAAGAAGAACAGAAACCAAAGCCGCAAACCATCGGATAATAGGAGGCCAAAGGACGACGGCTGCAAAAGCAAAGGCAGGAAACGCACAAGACCTGCATAACTCCCTCAAGGCAGGGGAAGTGGAAGGGATGAAAGCCCGACAGCCCACCAAGCTACTGGGTGTCCAGCAGAGGAAGGGGTTAACGAGATGGCTGCACCAGTCATAGCAGGGGTCATATAAGGCTAACAATACCTCCCATAGAGAGGAGAAATGCAATGAAAACATGAGAAATAGTAGGCAACCTACAACACGTGCCCTTATACCGGGGGGGGGGGGGGGGCAACAATGACCACATGAGTAATCATAGACACCCTACCAGCAATAGTAGCAGGTCGCAAGACCACAAATACACACTGCATGGAAGGGAGAAAGTGAAGGATGAAAACTAAATGTCTGTAGTGCAGGTACACCGCAGTGCGCTGGCTGTGAGGGCTACAGCAAATAACATGCGAATTACTGCCCATGGAAGGCCACAGATACTCAACATATGGATGGGGGCACATGCCATCACTGACATGTGCCCAATGTATACACAGGGCCACTCCACTGGACCCCCCATGTTAGTGGCAGGGCACCACAACTGCTACCGCAGAGGCAATTATGGCACGGCCTCCAGCCAGAACAGTGGCCGATTACTCTACAAACCAAAGGTACACCATCCATGGAGGCAGAAAAGTGGTCACCACCGCTGTAGAAGTTACATTGCATCTCCCGGGACACATTCAGTGGACAACTGCCACTGGTAGCGGAGGACTGCGCAATCCTCTGGATGGTGTAGAGAGTCCGTTGAATACGCAGGGTCACCCCTTCAGCAACACAAACAGGTGGAGTACCAGAACTGCAGCTGCGGGAGACATCATGTGCTCAGTGGGGCAGTAATGGGTCCATGCAAAATCGGTCTAACTACACGTATAGTGAGGTACCGGAACTACAGCCGCAGATGCGACAGGCAACACGCTCCCCGCAGGAGACGTAGAGGGTCCATTGCACATCGGTCAACTCTCCCTCATAGTGGAGTATCGGAACTCCAGCTGCGGGAGACCTCTTGCTCTCCTTGGGTCCATGCTACATCAGTCTACCTACACGTATAGTGAGGTACCGGAACTGCAACCGCGGATCCGGCAAGCAACACGCTCCCCGCAGGAGACGTAGAGGGTCCATTGCACAACTGTCAACTCTCACTCACAGTGGAGTACCGGTACTGCAGCTGCGAGATACATCATGCTCTCCATGGGCGTAGTAATGGGACCATGCTACATTGGTCTACTCACACGTATAGTGAGGAACCGGAACTGCGGCAAATGGCAGAGGGTCCATTTGACATTACCCCCGTGGTAGCTGCAAAGAGTCCGTTGCACACGCCAGGGCCCCCCATCCAGCTACCTCGCACAGGTAGTGGGGTGATTGAGTGTAAGCCACAAATCGGTATAGGCGACCGATGGAGAAGGAAACAGGCAGGCTACCACCAGGTTACTTGGTATTCCCCAAGGGACGATAAGGGCAGTGTGGCGAGCCACGCTGAAAATCATCCCTAAGTCTGTGCACGTGTAAAAAAAAAAAAAGACATAACCCCCGTGAAGCAGACCAACAGGTTGCTGCAAAAAACAGACCAAGATGAAGAAGTTACTCAGGAAACAGGCTAGAAAGCACGTAGTGTGGACTCCAGGCAACAAATGCAAATAGGTACAGTACAGAAGGTCATGTGCCAAACACCCGGACCCAAGGCCGAGCACTTCAAATGCTGGAAGGGGACGGTCAGGTGTAACACTTCTGACTGATACAACCCCATATGGCAATTCACTCATGCTCAAGCTATGAGCCAAGGTGAATTAGAGCACTGCAACTGAAGATACTGCGATAGCGGGCAATGCATAGGGTGATGGAAGCAAGCTTCGAAATCAGCCCCTGTCCTCAAAAATCTATTTAATATATGGTCCATACTCATATGGAACGCTTCACAAACTTGCATCATCCTAGCGCAGGGTCAAGCTAATCTACTCTGTAGCATTCCAAGATATATAGATATGTTTATATTTATTTATTTACTTATTTTTTATTTATTTGGTATAGGTCCTGCAAAAGCAAGTACTTTAGGAGGTAAACTGACAAGAACAAATACTAAACTTGACTTGAGAACAGCCAAAAGGCAAAGGATCTGGGGAAATACCAAAGAAAAGCCATGCAGACTGATAGCTATTTTTGTCCACTAGAGGGGAGCCTAACCGAAGAGAGAGGACAGTGCTGTACCACCATCCAGCCACTGGTGGGTGCAAAGCGCCCATGACAATCTTTTTTTTATTTTTTATAATTTTTAATAAATAAGGAGACCTGGGGCAGCATGTCAGAGGGTCTCCAGTCAGCATGTAAGAGTGGCCGCAAAACATGTGCAGCGAAAGGATGGGAGAACCTATGACCCCCCCCTTTAGCCGACAAGGAGCGCAGTAGGCACACAGGGGAGCGTCAGGGAGGGGGAGAGGAAATACAGAAATCCGTGGCCCGATGAAGGGGGGAGGACCATCCCCTGGAGTAATGCGCTGCTAGTCATGAGGGGTCTGGGCCAGCACTATCACGTGTAATGGTGGCTGAGGAGCTGGGCCTGTATGCAAAAGGGAGCCCCAGAAGAGCATAGAGAAGGGAGAGGGAGGGAGGGAGGGAGGGAGAGGGGAAATGTAGTTCATACTCACCTACGGACTCCATTTTCTTATACTCATCCTTGAAGCCTTCAGTCAGCTAAAGGCCGAGCGGCATCATGCCAAGCTGCCATAGCGAGGTGGGCAGGAGCAAGTGGGGGACCCGGACCCAGGGTACTACCGCCAGGCGCTGACCGTTGGCGAGAAGGAGTTGATGGCCCATACTTTATGCACGGTGTCCCTTCATCGCATGTGGGAGATCAGGTAGCGCCATGCTCCTGTCGTCCAACCTAGAAAACTAATAAGGAAAAAAACCTAACTAGACATCCCTAGCTAGAAAATAATAAAAGAGAAAAGACCAGGTCTGGAGAGCTCCAGACCTGTGTCTGCCTCCTACTGACACTAAGCTAAAACTGATTAGCTCAGTGCTTGTGGGCGGGTATATCCTGCGGGGAGGAGCCAACTTCTTTTTTTGCCTAGTGTCTGCCTCCTAGAGGACAGCAGCATAATACCCATGGTCTCTGTGTTCCCCAATGAGGCGAGAAAGGTATACCATTGTGTTAGCACCTTCTTTGCTGAGGGCAGCATAACATACAGACAACAACGCCGTTTGTCTGTCCCTGACACCATAGCATCCTGGGTAATTCTGATCTGCAACAGCAGATTACAAGGTGAATCCGCTGGAGCAGACCCAGCCCTTTCACCGATGATTTCCCTATGCACAGTGCCGGGAACTACAGCATGCTACAGTGCCATTGACAGACTTCTGAAAAAAGGATGTCATCTCTTAGCGAGGGCAGCATAACCTACATGAAAGGTTCCATTTAAGAGACACCCCGCAAGTGGAGTAGATGGTTGTACGGTATACCACTTGCTGATTCAACTTTTATTATTATGCCCAATTAAAGCAGAAGAATGTATCAACCAGTAAAAGCTGACAGCAGAAAGGCCAGTACTGGCTTATGAGTTTAAACAATAGTGAGCAAATATATATTTTGTAGGGATTCTGGAGCTAATAACTGCTTGGCCTCCCAAACATTAAGGTTCTACTTCTTTTAGAACTCACCAAGCTTTGAGCTATTGCTTTCAATCTTTTGATCAGACGGTGGAGCTGAGGAAACTTGAGCAACACCGTTCATGTTGGAAAACAGACTTCGTACAATCTAAAAGTAATAAATTAGAGATTCCAGAGATGTGTTGGTTGTAAAAGATTACATAAATCATAATGCTTAGAAAATTTGTAAATGAAAGACGTGACGTATTCGTCTTTTCTTTACTGATCCTGACAAATACAGGAAACAAATCTGGTGATTTTTGTCATGGAGTAATCCTGTCAGGGCTATATTTGCCATTAAGCACCCATGGGCCTGTGCCTAGGGCAGCAGAATTGAGAGGGCAGCACTTCAGTGAGTAAACAAATACTTTAGATGTAGCTGCTGCCGTCATGCTCTGGTATGCAGAAAACAAAATCAATTCTCCCCACCCTTTGGCTGAATCCTCATGGGTCCAAGCTGATGCAAATTGATCTGTTGAAAAATACTGAAACTGCCCATAAAAATCTTTCAGTGGTAGATCATGGTCAGAGATCACATGTCAAGAAGGCTGTATTGAGCTACAGGATTAACTCCCCCTCCCTCGACCTAGGGTTGACGTACACATTTCAGTGCTGGAAATTAAGTCCTGTAAGTCAATCAATCAAGACAGGGAGGGGTGGGGGAGGGAGTAGTTATGCATCCTGCAGCTCAGCCTCTTTGGCACTTAAAGGGGTACTCCGGCGCTTAGACATCTTATCCCCTATCCCGTGGTCGCCGGTAATCAGACCCGGAGCGAACATGCTCCGGGGACTGATTTTAACTGGGGTGCTGCGTGCAAGATCACGGGGGTCCTGCCGCAGGGATAGGGGATAAGATGTCTAAGCGCCGGAGTACCCCTTTAAGCTCTGAGCATCATCTAGAGCTGACAGAGTCCCTTATACAAAGTAATTATTTAAGGGCACATCAATTATTATATATTTTCACTGCAAACAACATAATTTATTATATTTTGATAACAAATGAAAATTATTTTGTACTAAGTACTAAACTTAAAAAAAGTATCTTACCACTACATCTTCTTTACCAAATTCCCTTGCTTTAGAAACTTCTTTTGCTTGATCTGCAAAGCAATAAAGCCAAAACATTGTGAAGCAAGTATAGAATTTGGGGAAGGGAAGAGATTTGAGTATATGCTTTATTATTTTTCAGCTTCTCCCTATAACATTATTTCTGCAGGGTCTCAAGATCAGGACCTGCTGTATGGGAGGGGGAAACATTAGCAGTGACCCACTGTTGTCTAAAAGCATTATATTCAAGAACCTCAATAGTATTCTTTTTTTTTTACAGTCATAATGAACAGGTACATACACTATTATCACTAGATACTAGTACATATAGGTTTAAAATAAAATAAAAAATATTTACTAGCCACATAATCCTAAAAACCAGCATATTAAATGGTCACACCATGTGATAGCTTTTGTGATTCTTAACATATCTGTTAGGGATGAGCGAATCGAATGTGGTGAATGCGAATTCATTAAGAATTTCAGGATAAATTTGATTTGCAACGAATGCGAATATCACCGCGATTAGATTGCACAAATCGCTTCATTAAACTTAATTTAGTGCGGTCCAGGCTCCAGGACATCTAAAATGGCAGATACACATGTGAGGATATGGGGCAAGGAATCTTGGGAAGGCGGGATGACCCTGAATCACATGCAGCCTATCAGCAGCCAGCCACCCCGTGATGTCACAGCCCTATATAATCAGCAGCCATCTTGCGACCAGTCACATCAGCGTTCTATTACAGAGAGAGAACGACAGACAGCAGTGTGTGTTGCACAGAAAAGCATTTTTACAGCAGCAATTCATCTCCCAGTCACATACGCTTTCTATTGCAGAGAGAGGGAAAGAGAGCAGTGTGTTGCACAGAAAAGCTTTTTTACAGCAGTGATTCACCTCCCAGTCACATACGCGTTCTATTGCAGAGAGAGGGACAGAGAGCAGCGTGTGTTGCACAGAAAAGCTTTTTTTACAGCAGCGATTCACCTCAAGCCCAAATCCAGCTTAGAAGCACTGATAGGGAAAGGTGAGAGATTAAGAGAGAAAGTGAAATTTTGGGTGTATTACAGCGGTGATTCACCTCAAGCCCTAATCTAGCCTAGAAGCACTGATAGGGAAGGGAGTGAGAGAGAGTGCAATTTTGGGGTAGTACACAGTGACTGCGTGCTACAGCACTGGTATGTACAACAATTGAAAAGCTAATACTAGCCAGCCATTTAGGGTGAGCAGAGCACTAAAACCATATTGTACTCTATTAAGTGTAAGCTGTGCGTACATCTAAGTGGTGTACCATTTTGTTCCTGTTAAAGTCTTAAGGGTCTAGATATTGTGAAAGGTGCTTCTGCAGGTTAACCTGCACTGACGTCAGCACCGCTTATGAATATTCATCCGCTCTCCCTCCAGTTAGGAGCGGCAAAGAGAGGGAGAACTGGAGGGAGGAGGGATGAATATTCATAAGCGGCGCTGACGTCAGTGCCAGTTAACCTGCAGAAGCCCCGCCGGTGCCAGTTACAGCAAGATATACACATAGAATAAAACTACAATTGCGGGCGAACAGCCAGGCGGATCTGGGTAAGGTAGGGCGCGTTTTAATCAGCGTCTCCCGCACTATCCACCAGTACTGTGGATAGTGCGGGAGAAAATATCTGACAGTTTTCCTTTAAAAGAAAATGTTTTCCAGTGGAGTACCCCTTTAAGCATACTGGAGCGCATTGTCCTCCCCTCATAAGTGCATACCACATAGGTACATATAAGTGGTGTACCATTTTGTTCCTGTTAAAGGAGTAGTCCAGTGGTGAACCCAGTGGTAAACAACTTATCCCCTATCCTAAGGATAGGGGATAAGTTGCAGATCGCGGGGGGTCCGACCGCTGGGGCCCCCCGCGATCTCCTGTACAGAGCCCCGACAGCCCGTGGGAAGGGGCGTGTCGACCTCCGCACGAAGCGGCGGCCGACACGCCCCCTCAATACAACTCTATGGCAGAGCCGAAGCGCTGCCTTCGGCAATCTCCGGCTCTGCCATAGAGATGTATTGAGGGGGCGTGTCGGCCGCCGCATCATGCGGAGGTCGACACCCGCTATCTAGCCCGAGAGCCTGGCCCTCGTACAGAGAGATACCAGGGGGCCCCAGCGGTCGGACCCTCCGCGATCTCAAACTTATCCCCTATCCTTAGGATAGGGGATAAGTTTTTCACCACTGGACTACCCCTTTAGAGTCTTAAGGGCCTAGATACTGTGAAAGGCCGGGCAAAGGTACACACCTGCTACTGTTCTAGACAAATACTGTTTAAAGTGTAGGGAAGCGTATTGTACTCCCCTCATATATGCACTTAGTATGTTAGGCAGAGAAGTGCAAGGACGTGCACAGAGGATTGGCAGAGGCCTAAATTCATCAGAAGTTGCAGCAGACTAGGGGCGAGTGGCAGCAGGAGTCGCATCCAGAGGCCTGAGCTCCCGGTATCAGCTAGCGGTAGTGTCTCTACCAGCAAACCAACTGCCATCATCGAATGGTTAGCACGGTCATCTTCATCACAAGTGACATCTGACACCCCCAGTCAACAGTTGGGGGTTCCTCAGACACAACCCTCAGTTGGCATGGCCTGGGAGCAGTCCCTGTCCTTCCATTGCCTCTGTACTATGCTGTTCCTTCCCCCACAGAAGTATCTTATGCTGTGGGTTCAGCTCCACTATTTAGTGAGGACGATCTAGAGGACAGTCAGCAGCTACTGCCCAGCCAAGAAGTGGAGGAGACATACGCCGCTTCTTCCGCTAGGGGGGCAAGTAGTGATGAGGAGAGTGGCGTGGGAGGTGGTGTTACGAGCGTTCAGGCTCCTGAAGCAGACACTGTTGAGGAACCTAAGGAGGACATCAGTGACGTGCAGACACTTGTTAATTATGATTAAGCCGATCTGGGAGCTGGGTGCAAAAGGGGCTTCATCATCATCAGAAGAGGGTTGCAGATTGCCTGTGAGGCAGCAGCTGAACCAACAAGGTGGTAGCATGGTTGGCAGTCAGCATGGTGGCAGAAGTGGAAATTCTGGAGCCAAACGTGCCCGGGGTAGACCACCTGCTTTGCGGCAGCCTACCTTCCCCAGAGGTAGTGGAACAGGGGTTCCTGGAGTCAGCAGCAGTAGCAGTCAATGCAGATTGTTTGTGGGAAAATCAGCTACTCAGCCGTGTGGTAGTTTTCCATCAAGTATTCGGAGGATGTTAACCTGGCCACATGCAAGACTGTCCCAATGTTGGCACCACGGCCCTGGGTCAACATATGCAGCCTCAGAATAAAGCGGCCTGGGAGAACCGTGGCTCCGATGTGGTGGTCGAGCCTGCTGCATCACCCAGTGGCACGCCCCTCCCTGTTTCAGCCAGCCAAGGCTCCACCACCTCAGCCGAAGGGAGCTGTGTGTCATACCCATCTTCTGTCACTCCAGATGCTCCTGCTCCCCCTACTTCGAGTCAGTCATTCTGCCAGCAATCCATCAGCAAAGCCATGTCCAAGAGACAACAGTATGCGTCCACTCATCCAACGGCACAGAGGCTGAATGTGCTCCTGTCCAAGTTGCTGGTGCTGCAGTCCCTTCCTTTTCAAGTGGTGGACTCTGCACCTTTCTGAGAACTGATGGCTTGTGCCGAGCCGGGGTGGAGAGTCCCAAGCACTCTTTTCTTTGCAAAGAAGGCAGTACCAGCCATGCACAATTTTGTGGAACAGAAGGTGGGCCAGTCCTTGAGCTTGTCTGTGTGTATCAAAGTTCATGGCAGTGCCGACGTGTGGAGCTGTAACTACAGTCAGGGACAATACATGTCCTTTACGGCCCACTGGGTGAATGTGGTTCCTGCACAGCCACAACAGCAACTTGGAAAGGTCCCGCCGTTTCCGCCTCCATGCTCTCAGGTCGTTGGTTCTGTGACAGTGTGCGACTTCGCCTCCTCATCCTCCACCGTGTCCTCAGCCTTCACTGCACAGACAGGTCTCAGTGTCCCTCCAGCATACCATGTGTGCAAGGCACGGCAGTGTCACGCAGTTCTTTACATGGTTTGCCTTGGCGAACGGAGTCACTTAGGGGAGGAACTACTAAAAGTAATTCATCAAGAAATCGAAACATGGCTTACTCCACAAAAACTGGCAATGGGAACCATGGTGACTAACAACGGGAAGAACATCTTGTCTGCACTGTGACAAGGAAGCCTGAGGCATATGCCCTGCATGGCACATGTGTTCAATCTGGTTGTCAAGCGGTTCCTGAAGTGTTCCCCCCCATCTGCAAGATATCCTAACAATGGGAAGGAAACTTTGCATGGACTTCAGCCACTCGTACACCGCAAAGCACACCCTCCTTGAGCTACAGTGTCAGAACGGTATCCCCCAACATAGTCTGATTTGCGACATTTCCACATGTTAGAATTCCATCCTCCATATATTGGACCGACTATACGAACAGAGAAAAGCCATCTCCGATTTCTTGATGATCCAAGCGGATAGGGGGACTCCCCTGTGTAACTTCAATGTCAACCAGTGGCAGCTCATACATGAAACCTGCTGTTTGCTCAGGCCCATTAAGGAAGCCACATTATTAGTCAGTCGCCAGAATTATGGGATGAACGACATCATTCCACTGCTTCATTTACTACAACACAAGTTGAAACTAAAACAATGACTGGTCATTGCTCTGGTGAAGTGGCGCCCACATCTCACGGCCACATGAGCCCTGTGGGAGCTGAACTGAAGGTGGAGGGGGAAGGCACGGTGGAGCACAGTTTAGGTTTCGCGAGATGTGCTTTTCTAGTCATCTGACAGGAAAGGAGGAGCAGGAGCAGCCAGAGTGGCTAGAGGGTTATGAGGAAGGCAAGACAGAGGATCCAGACACACTGTGGCAGTATGCAGTGGAGATAGACACAGGGAGTCCCTCCGAGTCACTTGCACAAATGGAACGATGTATGCTCACTTGCTTGAATAGTGATCGCCGAATTGTCACCATTCGGCAGCGGGATGACTTCTGGCTCTCTACCTTATTGGACCCTTGCTACCGACACAAAATGGTGGGTTTTGTACAACCACTGAGAGAGAGGACAAACTGACCTACTACAGAGACATCCTCCGTAGTCAGTTGGTCGATGCCTATCTGCACCATCGTCCATCCTCTCGAAGGTCTGAATCGAGGGGCCATCTGCACTCACCTTCCACTGCCATGGCTGCTGGGGAGGGGTGGGGTGGCAGGAGCAGTACCAGCTCCATCAGCAGCAGCCTGAGTCTACCGTTGCTGATG
This sequence comes from Hyla sarda, assembly GCF_029499605.1. Taxonomy (NCBI): domain Eukaryota; kingdom Metazoa; phylum Chordata; class Amphibia; order Anura; family Hylidae; genus Hyla; species Hyla sarda. The sequence continues at coordinate 60,587,266 of NC_079190.1, read as the reverse complement.
AGTAGCTTTCTTCACCCGCATAGTGAAGCAACTTATACTGACACTAAATGGGAGACTTTTAAAAATATCTTAAATTCTCACTGTAAGATGTATATACCTTATGGGAATGGCGCAGGGCCAATATTTAAAAAAGGGGTCAAAAGGTAACCCCGGGAATTATAGGCCTGTTAGTTTAACCTCCATTGTATGTAAATTGTTTGAGGGTTTTCTAAGGGATGCTATTTTGGAGTATTTTGATAAAAATAAATGTATGACTCCACATCTGAATGGCTTTATGAGGGATCGTATATCTGGATTTTTCCAAAGCATTTCATACGGTGCCACATAAAAGGTTGGTGCATAAAATGAGAAGGATTGGACTGGGGAAGAATGTGTGCAAGTGGGTGAGTAACTGGCTCAATGATAGGAAACAGAGGGTGGTTATCAATGGTACTTATTCCGATTGGGTGACTGTTACTAGTGAGGTACCACAGGGGTCAGTCTTGGGTCCTGTTCTATTTAATATACCGTATTTATTGGCGTATAACACGCACTTTTAAAACTTAAATTTAAGGCAAAAAGCCTGCCTGCGTGTTATACGCCGGTAAGTCTTCTGGTCACTGATTTGAAGCGGCTGCAGCAGCGTCTGCTTGTTAAGTATTAACAGCACGGCCGCGGCCACTTTAAATCAGTGACTAGCGGCGTCTCCTCCCCGCACTGTCACTTGTTTTCTCCCGCACTATCCACAGGTACTGGTGTAGTGGATAGTGCGGGAGACGCTGATTAAAATGAGTTCTACCTTGCCCGGATCTGCGCTACCTTTTAATCAGCGTCTCCCGCACAATCCACCAGTACCTGTGGATCGTGCGGGAGACAAGTGAGTTTTACTTTTCATTTTCCCTCCCTCCCCCCTCCCTCATCATTCCCCCTTTACCAGCTTTTTATAGTTTTGTTTATTTTCCTTACCTGTCTGCGCTTCGGCAGGTCAGGTCAGGCGGAGGGTCTTGCGGGGTCAGTGAAGCAGATGAGTTACGTCCTCTGCCGGCTTCTCTGTGCGGCATCACCCACGTCACTTTTCATTTCCTGTAGTCGCCGACGAAAAGTGACATGCCGCACAGAGAAGCCGGGAGAGGACGTAACTCATCTGCTTCACTGACCCCGCAAGACAGCCGAAGCGCAGACAAGTAAGGAAAGGGGAAGAGTGGTCTTCAAACTGCGGACCTCCAGATGTTGCAAAACTACAACTCCCAGCATGCCCAGACAGCAGTTGGCTGTCCGGGCATGCTGGGAGTTGTAGTTTTGCAACATCTGGAGGTCCGCAGGTTGAAGACCACTGGATGCCATAGGAGGAACATGATGGGGGGATGATGAGACAGGGGGAAATTATGAGGGGGGGGGAATGAGACAGGGGGAAATGATGAGGGGGGGGATGATGGGGGGATGAGACAGGGGGAAATGATGAGGGGGGAATGATGAGGGACATGATGAGACAGGGTGGGGGGATGATGAGGGGGGGGGTGATGGGGGACATGATGAGACAGGGTTGGGGGATGATGAGGGGGGAATGATGGGGGACATGATGAGACAGGGTGGGGGGATGATGAGGAGGAATGATGGGGGACATGATGAGACAGGGTGGGGGATGATGAGACAGGAGGAAATGATGGTGGGGGAGGCATTAAATGCTTAATGTCTGTATGGCTAGTGGTGGTCTATGACAGGGGGAAATGATGAGACATGGGGGAATGATGAGACATGGGGGTGGCGATGAGAGGGATAAATGTGGCACAGGGACTGATAAAAGGGAAGGAATGATCTGGCACTGGAGGGGACAGGACCAAACTGAGGTGCAGAAGAAAATGAAGTTGGGGGGATGATGTGGCATTTAGTCCAAGTCATTTATTTTACATTTTATTTTTTTTACTTAAATTTACTTACGCCGATAAATACGGTATTCATTATTGACCTCGAAGAGGGGTTGAATAGTAAAGTAGCAATCTTTGCAGATGATACTAAACTCTGTAAAGTGGTAAACACTATAGAGGACAGTGCACTTTTACAAATGGATCTGGATAGGTTGGAGGTTTGGGATGGGAAGTGGCAGATGAGGTTCAACACTGATAAATGTAAGGTATGGGGAAGAAAAATCCGGGCTGGGATTATGTATTAAATGGGAGAACACTTGGGATGACTGACGTGGAGAAGGACTTGGGAGTCTTAGTTAATAGTAAATTTAGCTGTAGTGACCAGTGTTGGGCATCTGCTGCCAAGGCAAATAAAATCATGGGGTGCATCAATAGGGGCATAGATGCCCATGACAAGGAAATAACTGTACCACTGTACAAATCACTAGTCAGACCACACATGGAATACTGTGTACAGTACTGGGCACCAGTGTACAAGAAAGATAGAGTGGAGCTGAAGAGGGTTCAAAGACAGGCAACCAGAGTAATACGGGGAATGGGAGGACTACAGTACCCAGAAAGATTATCAGAATTAGGGTTATTTAGTTTAAAAAGAAGGCTTAGGGGCGACCCAATAACTATGTATAAATAATATCAGGGGCAGTACAGAGATCTCTCCCATGATCTATTTATACCCAGGACTGTATGTATAACAAGGGGGCATCCTCGATGTCTAGAGGAAAGAAGGTTTCTACACCAGCACAGACGGGGGTTCTTTACTGTAAGAGCAGCGAGACTGTGGAATTCTCTGCCTGAGGAGGAGGTCATGGTGAACTCTGTAAAAGAATTTAAAAGGGGTCTGGAAGCATTTTTGGACAACAACAACAACGTTATGGATTCTAGATCTATATCAACTCAGTAGGGACTCATTAGGGTTATAGGTTTAACGTGATGGACTCTGGTCTTTTTTCGACCTTATGAACTATGTTACTATGTAGAAGCAGGTAGACATGGAGCAGGACCTGAACCAGCAGGTGGTGGCATTACTTGACATGACGATGCCAACACACCTTGAAGATCCGCTGGACTTCTGGGCAGCCAAACTTGATTCGTTGCTGCAACCAGGAGATTTTGACCTGGAAAAGCTGTCCTGCCGGCCAGTAGTGTGCCATCAGAGCGGGTGTTAAGTGCGGCGGGGGCCATAGTCACCCCAAGGAGAACTAGTCTGTCCACGAAAAATGTGGAAAGACTGACCTCTGTGAAGATGAATCAGGCATGGATCAGCCTGGATTTCCACCCACTAATGCCAGATTCATCAGAGTAGATTGACCATGGTGCCACACCAACACTTCACAAATACATATAGTGCAAAACATGTTTAACCCCTTAAGGACCACGGGTTTTTCCGTTTTTGCACTTTCGTTCTTTCCTCCTCACCTTTTAAAAATAATAACCCTTCCAATTTTGCACCTAAAAATCCATATGATGGCTTATTTTTTGCGCCACCAATTCTACTTTGCAGTGAGATCAGTCATTTTACCCCAAAATCTACGGCAAAATGGAACAAAAAAATTAATTGTGCGATGAAATTGAAGAAAAAACGCCATTTTGTAAATTTTGGGGGCTTCCGTTTCTATGCAGTAAATTTTTCAGTAAAAATTATACCTTATCTTTATTCTGTAGATCCATACGATTAAAATGATACCCTACTTATATAGGTTTGATTTTGTCGTACTTCTGGAAAAATTCATAACTACAGGCAGGAAAATTTATACGTTTAAAAATGTCATCTTCTGACCCGTATAACTTTTTTATTTTACCACATACGGGGCGGTATGAGGGCTAATTTTTTTGTGCCGTGATCTGAAGTGATCTCTAGCGGTACAATTTTTGTATTGATCGGACTTTTTGATCGCTTTTTATTTATTTTTTCATGATATAGAAAGTGACCAAAAATGTTATTTTGTACTTTGGAATAGGGGGCTATAACACTGTTCACTGCAAAGCCATAGCTTTGCATTGATCAGCGTTATCGGCGGTCGATTGCTCAAGCCAGCATCTCAGGCTTGGAGCAATCAATCGCCGAAGGGACACGCCGGAGGCAGGTAAGAGGACCTCCGCTCGCGTCCCAGCTGATCGGGACACCGCATTTTCACTGCGGTTGTCCCGATCAGCCCCACTGAGAAGCCGGGAAGGTAACACTTTCGTTTTAGACGCGATGTTTAACTTTGAATGGCGCGTCTAAAGGGTTAATAGCACACGGCACCGCGATAGCTGCCACGCGCTATTAGCCCCGTTTCCTGGCTTCAGATACATGCCAGGACCAACCCGATATGACACGCGTTATATCGCGGGAGCCGGCCAAGGACGTAAATATACGTACTTGGTCATTAAGGGGTTAAGGTGCTGCTCCCCAGTTACAGACATTCCTCCGCATCAGACCACAAATAAGTATTGAGGATATGCATTAGCTAAAACTTAAAGGGGTATTCCAGGAATTTCTTTTATTTGACTATGCTACAGGGGCTGTAAAGTTAGTGTAGTTCATAATATAGTGTCTGTACCTGTGTGTGATGGTTTTCTCACAATTCTTCTGTGATTTTAACCCCAATATTTATTTTTACCAGCATACAAAATGACTGTTGTCTCAGATTTTTCCTAGGTTGCAATGCGGCCGAGACCTGACCTCACTAGTCAGCTGATGACAGGGAGCCTGTCTGCTTCAATGGGTGGAGCGATCGCTTGGTGGGAGAGAGATCAATCTGCAACTAATGCAACAGCTGTAGGCACCTTGATTGAAACCACAGGTCTGTTGAATGGATGCAGCTAATTTATGTTTCAATGGGTGGGGTGGCTGATGTGTAGGAGGGAGGAAAATGGAATTATGGGATTTGTAGGCAATAAGAAAAAAAAGAAAAATCAAACAGGAAATACTACTTCACAAAAAGCTAGCCACAGTGTTATGGTAATCTCACAACATAGCCATTTAGCCCCAAGACAAGTGCATATCCTTCCTAAGCATGTCCATAACTGTCTGGCAGGTACGTACTAAAATCACCTTATGGTGGATAACCCATTTAACTTTTCTTAGGATAAAATACATGTACCCAAAATTTTTGGGAAATCAAACAATAGGAAAGGTGTGCAAAAAACACCATGTGCCACCTACTACACCAAGTATTGATGTGATGCAAAGACCTCTTAAAGTTTGAAAGGAACAACGTATGGTTCATTGTAACAGGTGTGGGTAAAAAAAAATTCCCCTCTAAGGCCCTACTCTCGCATTATTAATTCCCTTCTTCGCAAGTGTTACTCGCCCTAAAAAGGGTGGCCCCACACAGGAACCTCTCCCTATTTCCACCTACAAACACTGCCATTTCCCAGGGTTTTTAGGTGGAAATAGGGAGAGGTTCCTGTGTGGGGCCACTCTTTAAGGGCGAGTAACACTTGCCAAGAAGGGAATTAATAGTGCGAGAGTAGGGCCTTCCGGGGGAAGTTTTACCCCCACCGGTTACAATGAACCATACGTTATTCCCTTCCACCTTTTAGAGGTCTTTGCATCACATCAATACTTGGTGGTGTAGGTGGCACATGGTGTTTTTTGTACACCTTTCCTTTTGTTTGATTTAAAAAATAAATTTGGGTACATATATTTTATACTAAAAATATTATTAAAAGTTAAGTTTTACGTAATGCATATACTCAATACTTACTTGTGCACACTAACACTTTTAGAAAAGAGACCGTTTTCTTCTGCCTACCTGCCTCAGCTAATATTCTGATCCTGCCACCCGCCTGATGCCACACATCAGATGCCAAGTTCTCCTTTTCTCACCCACTTTAGTCACCGGCTACTGGTATTGCCACCCACCACTCCTACTATGTCACCGCGTCACTTTCAGGACTCCTGATGCTGCTGATGCCACCTCCAGGCTGTCTCAAACTGCCACCATATGTTCTCCTCATGCTGCTGCCACCTCCAGGCTGTGTCATTCAGCCACTATATGGTCTCCTCATGATTTTGCCACCTCCAGGCTGTGTCACTGTACCGCCATGTGGTATCCTCATGCTGCTGGAACATTAAATAAAACTTTTTAGGTTCATCTATCTGAAATCTTCAATTTAAATGTAAAAAAATATATTTAATCTTTTCAATTGCGAGGCCCTATGGTCTCATCAGGCTGTTGCCACCTCCAGGCTGGATCATTCAGCCACTATGTGGTCTCCTCATGCTGCTGCCCCCTCCACGCTGTGTCATTCAGCCACTATATGGACTCCTCATGCTGCCGCCAACTCCAGGCTGTTATTCAGCCACTATATGGTCTGCTCTTGTAACCGCCAACTCCAGGCTGTGTCATTCAGCCACTATATGGTCTCCTCATGCTTCCGCCACCTCCAGGCTGTGTCACTGTACCGCCATGTGGTCTCCTCATTCTGCTGACACATTAAATAAAACTTTTTAGGTTCATCTATTTGAAATCTTCAATGTAAATGTTAAAAAATATATTTATTCTTTTTAATTGTGACGCTCTATGGTCTCGTCAGGCTGTTGCCACCTCCAGGCTGTGTCATTCAGCCACTATATGGTCTCCTCATGCTGCCGCCAACTCCAGGCTGTGTCATTCAGCCACTGTATGGTCTGCTCTTGCTGCCGCCAACTCCAGGCTGTGTCATTCAGCCACTATATGGTCCCCTCATGCTGCCGCCAACTCCAGGCTGTGTCAGCCAGCCACTATATGGTCTGCTCTTGCTGCTGCCAACTCCAGTCTGTGTCATTCAGACACTATATGGTCTACTCATACTGATGCCACCTCCAGGCTTTGTGATTGTGCCGGTGATTCTAATAGCGACGCCTCTAATCTGCATTTCATACTGAATAACAGTATTATTTCACTAACCCAGCACACACCCAGCAAGGCAAAGTGTTCTACACCCCTACTGAGGCTCCCTGTAGGCCAGAAATACAGATTCGCCACGAATAAATTACGAACGAACCAAATTTTTTCGGAAATTTTGGCAAATCGGCCAAATCGAATTTTTCAAAAGTTCCCTCATCTCTAATATCTGTAAGTAACTTCATTAACCAAAAAAATTCCTTACACAAGAAAATAAATCTCTTAAATCTTAGCTCACTAGGCATCTCTGTTGTCTGCAATCTACTGTGTACGGACTGTTCGGTGAAATCTGTCTCTAGTAACAGACAAACCAAGACTGTGCACAGGAAGTGAAGTTAAGGCTGAGCTACTGCTATGTGCAAAAGAGGTGGAGAGAGCCTGGGCTGTGTACCTGCAATCTGAGCCTATCTGCTTCTTCTAGAGAATCTACATTGAGCTGGAAGAGAGAAATCGGGGCTTTCCTCTTATCTCTGACCAACCATTAAATTCTAGGCAGCTGTTCCTTATGATCATACTACTTTATGTGCACAACGCAGCGACCATAAAGTTAGCACCCACTTCTTTTTATCTCATAAAAAGTCATCATAATTACCAGCAGAACTTCAGTGCTTAGAGTAACCTCTTCCTTGCTGTGCCGCTGATTTTCATTTCCGCTTACATAGTACTTAAAGCCAAAGCATTTAAGCAATGGACTTAATTGGACAATGGACTTAATTAATTGGTACTAAGGGGCCCAAGGTGTGCAGAGAAAATGTCCCACACCATAAGCCAAATTCTCACCCTGCCATATGAATGTCACAGGTGGAATCAAGTCTCATCAGACCAGACAACATTCTTCCATTGTCCAATTATGGTAAGTCTGTGTGAATCGTAGTCTCAGTTTCCTGTTGGATGTGTTGTGCATTTAAAGATGGTATTCTGCATACCTTGGTTGTAACAAGTGGTTATTTGAGTTACTGTTGCCTTTCTATCATGTCACATAAGTCTGCCCTTTCTCCTCTGACATCAACAAAGCATTTTTTGTCCCCACAACAGCAGCTCACAGATATTTTTCTTTTTCGGATCATTTACTGTAAACCCTAGAGAAAGGTGTGTGTGAAAATCCCAGTAGATCAGCAGTTCCTGAAATAATCAGACCAGCCCATCTGGTACCAACAACCAAGTCACCTAAATCCCCTTTGCTCCTCATTCTAATGTTCTGTTTGAACTTTAGCAAGTTGTCTTGACCATGTCTGCATGCATTGAGTTGCTGTCATGTGGATTGGCAGACTGCCTGAATTGAACAGGTGTACTTAGGTTGCCAGTGAGTGTATATTTCTTAAAGTTATTTGACTGGCAGTAGCGCTAGTAGAGGTCTTACAAATTGTTCTGCTGTCAGATATACGTATGTGCATAAGTGCGCACAGTAGTGTATGCACACCCGCGCCTCTATGTTACAGAGCGAGATGTACTTGTCACACCTTAACCAAGTTTTTGAATATATATGGGAAGATATTTTACCTTTATCGAAGTGTATTTCTGGTCCGATCCTATTCCTCCAGTAACCGCAATGTTTCTGCCGATGATACTGGACTGTATAGTAATCCTTGCCGTTTGCAGGGAGATCTGCCCCGGCCGGCGGCGTCTCTACCTGCGTGCTTCAGAGTGAAGATGATAGTAAGTCCCGTAGCTTTGAGTGACGTCACTACAAAGATAGTTGGGCCAAAAAAATCCAACAGCATTTCGGAGAATATCGTTCTCCTTCCTCAGGGATGACTTGGCCTCTCAAGACTGGACTATATATATCATTCACCCTGATTACCTGGTTATCTACATGTATTAAGGAGATGTTGTAGTTTGTACACAGTTCATATTCAGCTGTCTGACTCTGAATTCTGGACATAATTAGCACAATCCATATTTGTTGTGCACAAAAACGCACACAAAAAAAAACATGTGAATACAGTCGTAAGGATTTTTGTGTAATTTTCCAAATTTTTTATGGTTTATTGTTCCAAAAAGGCGAACATCTCAAAGTGCACGTTGAGGCCATACGGTACCAGTGTGTTAAGGTTGAAAGTCCACCTGCATTCAGCTTTGGATAATTGGAAAATATAGTTTCCTCCTCTTGTAAGACCTCTACTAGCGCTACTGCCAGTCAAATAACTTTGTTTTGTATCTATTATTCTAATGGTTATACAGGGATCCATTAGATCGGCAATATAAGCTGCTGTGGGGCACATCATTTTTTCCATAGCGCCAAGGTGTTAAGAGTATCCATCAGTGTATATTTCTTGCTGTTTATATAGCACCAACATATTTTACGGCATTGAACCGAGGTTGTTATCACATCAGAACCTAACCCCAATGGGGCTCACAATTTAAAGTCCTATCTCACAAAAACATAGGTAAATATTCGCTGAAAGACACTTAAAAAGCGTTATCCCAAGGTTAAAAGTTATCCCCTTTCCATAAATGTCCTACAAGTGAATTAAGCAGCAGCGCATGTGATCATCCACTCCTCTTTTCATTGCAGAGTTTAATGTTGAGCAAAGTTCGGAATTCCAACACAATGTGAATGGCTTGTGGTTGAACATACACGCTTCTCCATTCACTTAGGGGGCAACTGATATCTGTTCTCATTATAGGTTGGGAGTGCCAAGCCCTACCATTCAATTACTTCTCTTGTGTCCTAGGGGATACTTTTAATTCTTGAGATAACCCTCATAACTATTTGGAGTGAGGAAGTAAAGACACATGCAAGTCAAAATATTTTACATAAAAAAAGTTCATCTAATTCTCATCCAACCATTACAATATGACTATACTATAATATAGATAATATTTTATAAACAAAATAGTTCACAAAAAGCTTTACTAAAAAAGCATTCCCTGTATACTTCACAAAAATCCATTGAAACTTAAAGTATAATGTTTCCACCATATGGGCAAAACACCTACATGCCTTTACTTGACACATGTACTTACAACTACACAAAATGTGAAATAAATGTATATATCTTACATATCTTACCAATAATCAAAGTTGGAGAGGGTGGTGTAGCTAATGAACTCGACCAGGACATCTCGGGATCTACTTCTACACCAAGACTCTCTGATATACTTTTTGCGCTTTGGTTCTATAAAATAATGAGAAAGGTTGGCAGTGAGAGCTGTTTTGTTTCATCTTTTCCTATTTTACGGTAGCAGTAATTTTCATTGACTATATAACACTGGTGTACATATTTTCTCTTTTCATTGTTTATTTTTGTTTCAGTTGTTTAACCCCTTAAACTTTTTTCCTCCTAACCTTCTAAAAATCATGAAAGCTTTCAGCTTTCCACCTACAGACCTATATGAGGGCATGTTTTTTGCCAATTTTACTTTGTAGTGACATAAAAAAACACCTTTTGTAATTTTTTGCGGCTTCCGTTTCTACGGAGTGCACTTTTTGGTAAAAATGACAACTTAATACTGTAGGTCTATACGATTAAAATCAATAATACCCGACTTTAATATGGTGTTTAATGGGGTCCTGGATAGGTCCCATACCACGGCCTTTAGGTGGTCAGGAGTCCAGCAACGGTTCCTTCAGCACTCTTTCCGCAAGACTGATCTGGCAGACACCTGGCGTGAGCATAATTTATCCCAACAAGGTTATTCTTACCACTCCCCGGGCCATAAGTTAGACACACGCATTGATTGGGTGTTAGTGAAAAAGTCTTCTCTTCCGGTGCTGCAATATGCCTGCCATGTTCTTTGTGTATGGTCGGACAATGACAGTCTTTGCTGTCTTTCATTTCCAACCTAGAGATGCCACCCCTTACTCCTGGAGGCTGAACGAGTCGTTGCTGTGCCACCCTCATATTAGGGATGAAATTGGTACCTCGCTGACTGCATATTTTACTAACAATGCCAACATTGAGGCAGACCCTGGGTGGACGTGGATGGCTCACAAAACCACGATTAGAGGGAAGCTGATTGCTGTTGCCTCCGGTCTTAAGCGTGCCCGCTGGAAGACTCAGCACATCCTTGAGCACAAATTGGCTCCCTTAGTTACAGTCCACCAACAACTCCCTAGCCCGTATCTCTTTCATGCCATCCGTTCTACTAAACAGCAATTACATGCCGTCCTATCTGACCGTATGGAGAGGGGTCTTCACTGGACCCAAGCCACTTACTATAGATGGCCGAACAAACCGGATAAACTTCTGGCTGGCATGCGGAGGCAGAGGCAATGCATTATCAGAGTTCACAGGATCCAGATCAAATCCGGGGTTACCTCCTTTTTTTTTTTTAAACATGTTTTTATTGGTTTTCCATCAACTGAATAACAGACATAGAAACAGTTCCAATAGATCCTCCCCCTCCATTCCCATCATAGACATGCCAAAGGAACAGCTATACAAGAACAAACTAATTTGCATAATCGAGGAAGGGAGGCCACACAGAGCAACAACACATAAACACCACACTGCAGACAATTCCATTCACCCACACACATCCAAACATTCCCTAAGTGCTCCTCGGTTCCCATTCAGTTAATCTACGTCTGAGAGGCTCCCCGATTTGGAGGACAAGTAGATACATCTAACAATAACCATGGAGCCCAAACCCTGTCAAATTTCTTCGGATATTTCCTAAAGGAAAGAGACAGTCATCTCAAAACAGGTGCATGGCAAACTTGATTCCCAGGGAGCTCCAAAATCCATCTGCCTCCAACTCCCGTAGGTGTTCCAAATGTGGATTACCCCACAGGGGTGCTCTTGGGGAGACAACCGGCTGAGGGAAGCGACCGGTAACCACCGACCAGACCACCGCCACCGTCATAATAGGCAACATACCTGTATAATGCATTAGTCAGCATCTCATAAGAACCCAAAAGAGCCCCCGCCAAAGCCGTGAAGGTATTGGAAAGGTCCAGGTCGATCCACCAGGCCGCGTACACCAGCTGTGAGGCTAGAAAATAATTATGCATATTAGGGGTGGCTAGGTGCTGCTGCTTAGGTGCCTGGAGCAGAGCTTGTCCCAGCCTCGAGGTTTATTCTGCCAATAGAAGGATCTCAAAGCCAGGTTAAGTTTAACAAAAAAAAAAACCTTGGGAGGAATAATAGGGGACAGGTGAAATAGAGGAACTTGGGAAGAAAGATAATTAAAAAAATGTTGACCCTACCAGCCAAAGACAAGGGCAAAGAGTCCCACACCTGCAATCGAGTAAGAGTAGTGGTGAGTAGGGGATCCAAATTAAGGGCCATAAACTCAGAGTTGGTAGGGGACACGTCCACTCCCAAATATTTAAAGCGGGAAACAGCCTGCAACCCATTAGAAAGTACAGAGGGCAAAACCCCAGTACGAGACAAGGACATTAAGGATGACTTAGCCCTGTTAAACTCGAGACCTCCCCAAACCTCTCCAAGAGACAGAATAAAGCATCTAAGGAGTCCTACACGTCAGCCAAGAACACTAAGGTATCATCTGCATATAGAGATATCTTCTCGGTCAGGGAACCCCCAGTGATCCCCATAATTGAGGTAGAGGAGCGAATCGCCGCCACCAGGGGCTCTACAGCTAAAGCAAAGAGAAAGGCCTAGTGCCCCTGCCCAACTGGAACGCCCCGGAGATCTCTAAATTAGTTCGTACATGGGCCCTAGGGGAGTCATACAGTAACTGAACCCATTTCCGAAAAACAGGTCCGAAGCGGAGGATGCGCATCAGGCACCAAATATAGTGCCACTCAACGGAATCAAAAGCCTTATAGACATCAAGGCTAACCACGTAACCAGGGGAACTGCCCTCCTCCGCTGCGGAAATGTTCAGCTGGAGTCTTTTAACATTAACATCAGTCGCCCTCCCAGGCATGAACCCAGTCTGGTCAGGGTGAACTACTGAGGAAATGACCCCTCTGAGCCTGTTCGCCAGGACCTTCGCTAGAATTTTGATATCAACATTAAGGAGGGAAATGGGGCGATAAGAGTCTGGCAAAGTCGGATCTTTACCAGGTTTAGGTAATACTACAATCAAAGCCTCCCTCAGAGTCAGGCAGGGCCCCAGACTCCAAGGCCACCGTATATAAATTAAGTAGTATGGGGATCAATTTCTCCTCATTCAGCTTGTACCAGTCCCCCACCAAACCATCAAGTCCCGGAGTCTTCCCAGAGGGCAAGTCTTTTATAACTCTGGACACCTCGTCATCCGTCAGAGGAGCCTCCAGTCCAGAGGACTGGAGCGAGGTCAGCGGGACAAGGGGCAGCTCTCTCAGGAAGGACATTATAGACTCAGGGGCCATCCCAGAGGAGGAAGAATATAAGGAGCTATAGAAGGAGCGGAATACTTCATTAATGACCGAGGGATCAGATCTGAGGAACCCATCCTGAGCGCGTACACATGGTATAGAGGCCACAGGGCGGCTCTCCCTAGACAGGTAGGCCAAAAAATTCCTATTCTTATCTTCAAATTCAAATATGGATGCCTCCCTTGCTGCTAGTTTCAAATGTACCCAATCTTTCAGGACAATCAGCAGAGACCTCTGATCCCTAGTCCATTCCCTGACGTCCTCTGGAGTAGGGTCCCTCACCACCTCCGCCTCAAGAACCCCTATTTCAGTCTGTGGCGCCCGCTCTCGGGCTTCCAATGACGCCCTTCTGCCCACCAACCCCACCATAAATGCTCCCCGAACCGTGGCTTTATAAGCATCCCACTGGATGAGAACATCCGGATGGGAGGCCCAATAGTCAGAGTGAGCAGACTCCAAGGCAAAATAAATTTCATCCGCCTGAAACCAC